>NC_133351.1:5518500-5818500 GCF_030506205.2 Paramisgurnus dabryanus
AGACATTCGTGCTCAAGGCACGTAAAAAAGCTGATTTTCGTGCCATGGACACTAATAAGTTAATCACATTTCTCATGTCTATAACATGACTTTCTGTGAGATCTGTGAGAGGAAAGATTTTTTGTAAGTGTTTTGTGTTTTTTAAAGTAGTTAACTAGAGAGTGCTGCCGCCTCTGTCTGGGGAGAACAACAGCGAGATTGGGATCTTACAGTAGTCACAAGAGGGATTACCAGCTCATTTAAAATAGACAAGGGTCAGATGTCTTTCAAAATATACAGGGCCAAGTTAGAGCAAAGATAAACCCACAGATCAACCAAATTAAACAAAAGCATCACAGTGCTCGCTAAGCAGCAGTCAAATAAACCAGTGGTTCTCAAACTGGGGGCCGTGAGATGGTGCAAGAGGGGACCCAGTTTTATGACATTTTATAAAATACATAAATTTTTCATAAATTCTGTGTAATTAAACCTAAAAAAAATAGGGCTACTAACCAGTAGCGCTACTTTGTATACTTTAATATGTTTTGTCTAATTAAAATGCTATGTTTTAGAACAAAATTGTCATAAATTTACTTTGGGGGGGTGCGCGAAGGAATGCACCGTACACAAGGGGGCCGCACACTGAAAAAGTTTGAGAACCACTGAAATAAACAACTGATAGTCCATCTAATTCACTTCTGTCACCTGAGTCCTGTGCCGCTGTATGGGCTGTTCAGACTATGAAGCTGGAAACATGCAAACAAACTTGTGTCACAATCCTGCATGCTTGAATATTCATAAATCTGGCACCCGGGCAGCAAGGCATCTGTAAGCTAATAAACCGGCGCGCTCATGGAGCGTAAGCGTGAAATGAGACGCGAGAGACAATATTTACCGTCTCGCAGGTCGACAAAAGATCGTCTTCAAACAACATGACGTGTACAAAGGTGACGTGAACCTCAGGAATGTGTTCACACATTGGGTTCCTGGGGAGTCAAATTGAGGTGAGGGTTAGGGAATGGTTTAAAGATTGTCTGTCGGTAGTTGACCAGGTCACTGAATCGGGACCTTTGCTCTGCAGGTCAGATAAATTTACTGCAGTCTCCATATTTGATTTAAGACCTTGTGCACTTTCCCCATCAGCCTAACAATAAAACTGTCTTGGAAAACACAAGCTTGACTTGTACTGTATGAAAATTAGCTACATTAGAACCAAGTAGTGAGCCATTTCCTTTTAAAAGTCGATAAGCCTGTATGTTTTGTTATCCTATGCTTACTTATATGATTACTTACTTACTTGCTGTAGCTTTTCAAAGGGCCGCAGTGACAATTTGGTCCTTGGTCACGCAAATCAATGTTTTCTCTCTTTTAAATGCATGTTTTTTGCTCATCTTCATTTGTGGAGGCTCAGCCTGTCATTACAGTCTCTTACATGAGAGAGGTTCCTCTAACCAGAGCATCGCTCGCCACCCTTCTGTAGTTTTTAATTGTGGCTCTGAGGTGGCGGAGAGAGGCAGCTGCATCTCTGGGCCAAATTACAGATTAGCTTTACAGAACCAGAGTGATATGACAAAAACCACAAGACCTGCGATTCACCCAGTGGGTGTGTCCATTATTTACGCAAGTATCTGTCGTCTAAAGCATCTTCTCTACAGTACATATTTAAATACAGTAAATTGTTTGTCATACATTTTATGGTGTGGTTTCCTGGATGGGACTTGAGTCTGGTCCCAGATTAAAATGCATCTTTGTGTTGTCTTAACTAAAAAACAGCTTGAACTGACATCTTGAAATATATCAGGGACAATGTTTTGTCTCAAGATGCAGTAATGTTTATTCGTATGTTTGTAAAAACTGCTTAAATATCCTTTTATAACTCACCCCTATACAGTAAGGTGGTTGGTTAACAGGTGTTTAAAATACAACATTTTTAATATAATATTCTAGATTTGAATTACATCCTTTATAAACGAATCATGGTTTTTTGCAGTAACCCATAGGCGGAGCTGGGGAGGGCAGGGGGGCATTGCCCCCCATACCAGAGCCAATAATGATTTTATCTAAGCTATTAATAAAACAGAAATATGAAAATTCATAACTTATTGCTCTAACCTTAATATTTGAATGGGTAGACTAAGTAACTTAAGACTAACATGGTTTTATTTTATTTAAACTTTATTTTAAAACCACAAATGCACTTTCTCGCTAATCTCAAAGCAACCTGATCTCACGAATTTCCGTGGCATAGTCACGGATCTCCGCATTTTTCCGTGGCCCTGCTACGGATTGTGTTTTTCCGTGGCATTCTCACGGATTGGTTACTCAACTGTTTTGTCCTATTTTCTTACCATTTTCGCTTCGGTTTAGGGTTAGATTTACAAGAAATGACATCCCTACCCAAACCCTAAACCGAAGTTTTTTGGTTTTAACTGTACATTGAAAAAAATGTAATTACAAAAAATTAAATACAGTGCATAATTTTTCATCCACTTTTTTAAAGTAAGTTTTACATGGAATTTTAAGCAATTGCAATTTTTAAGTAAGTTTTACACAGAATTTTAAGCAATTCAAGCAATTGCACTTTTTTAAAGCAAGTTTTACATGGAATTTTAAGCAATTTAAGCAATTGCAATTTTTTATTAAGTTTTTCATGGAATTTTAAGCAATTGCAATTTTTTAAGCACGTTTTGGAATTTTAAGCAATTTAAGCAATTGCAATTTTTTATTACGTTTTTCATGGAATTTTAATCAATTGCAATTTTTTAAGCACGTTTTACATGGAATTTTAAGCAATTTAAGCAATTGCAATTTTTTAAAGCAAGTTTTACATGGAAATTAAAGCAATTGCAATTTTTTATTAAGTTTTACATGGAATTTTAAGCAATTGCAATTTTTTAAGCACGTTTTATATGGAATTTTAAGCAATTGCAATTTTTTAAGCACGTTTTACATGGAATTTTAAGCAATTTAAGCAATTGCAAATTTTTAAGCAAGTTTTACATAATTTTTTTAGCAATTTAAGCAATTGCAATTTTTAAGAAAGTTTTACATTTCATTTTTTTAGCAATTTAAGCAATTACAATTTTTAAGAAAGTTTTACATGGAATTTTAAGCAATTGCAATTTTTTTAAGCATGTTTTACATGGCATTTTAAGCAATTTAAGCAATTGCAAATTTTTAAGCAAGTTTTACATTTAATTATTTTTAGCTATTTAAGCAATTACAATTTTTAAGAAAGTTTTACATTAAATTTTTTTAGTAATTTAAGAAATTACAATTTTTAAGAAAGTTTTACATGGAATTTTAAGCCATTGTAATTTTTTAAGCAATTTTACATGGAATTTTAAGCAATTTAAGCAATTGCAATTTTTAAAGCAAGTTTTACATGGAAATTTAAGCAATTGCAATTTTTTTATTAAGTTTTACATGGAATTTTAAGCAATTGCAATTTTTTAAGCACGTTTTACATGGAATTTTAAGCAATTTAAGCAATTGCAATTTTTTAAAGCAAGTTTTACATGGAAATTTAAGCAATTGCAATTTTTTAAGCACGTTTTACGTGGAATTTTAAGCAATTTAAGCAATTGCAAATTTTTAAGCAAGTTTTACATAATTTTTTTTAGCAATTTAAGCAATTACAATTTTTAAGAGAGTTTTACATGGAATTTTAAGCCATTGTAATTTTTTAAGCAATTTTACATAGAATTTTAAGCAATTTAAGCAATTGCAATTTTTAAAGCAAGTTTTACATGGAAATTTAAGCAATTGCAATTTTTTTATTAAGTTTTACATGGAATTTTAAGCAATTGCAATTTTTTAAGCACGTTTTACATGGAATTTTAAGCAATTTAAGCAATTGAAATTTTTTAAGCAAGTTTTACAGTGAATGTTAGGCAATTTAAGCAAATGCTTAAAATTCCATTTAAAATTTACTTTAAAAAATGATACACTATATTTTTAAATAAATACAGCCTATTATTTTTAGTCCACTGCCTAGTTAGTTATATTTTCTAAAATAATTAATGTAGTTTCAACCAAAAATTAAATTTCCTTCTTACAAATTGTACATGATAAAATTTTAGTTGAATTTACTAAATAATGTGTTAATTTAGAATTACTCACCTGGTTGTGTTTTTTTTTACTCAAATTCTGTTTTTGTTTTACAGTGTAGTAAAACCATGATTCATTTTCATAAGGGATGCATCTGAATTTTGCACAGTATAACCAGGAATGTTCATGAAGTGAAAACGTTTTAATTTTAACTTTAAGTTTAATGCTCAATGTTTTGTTATACTACAGTATGTTGCAGGAGCCTACAAAACTATTTAACTTTTTAAAGTTATTTAATCTTAATATGATTAGTAAAAAAGAATGTAACTATTGACCATTTCCAAGTTATCTTTCTCCTTGTAACACATGCAGCCTACGGTAACACTCCCATGGTAAAATCATGGTAAAGCAGCTCTCGTACGTAGCTTATTGCTTTATTTGATCACCTGTGCAGCCACGTCAAAGTTTAGACAAAATATTGATGGCACTCATAACGTGCCAAGCTTTTTATTCTCAAATATATTTAAAGACTGCTGCTCTAGGTTGACTGTAATCTTCAGTAGGAGCTTCATGTGCTCTGTTTGGAGAGCTGTGTTGTGTTTGCTTGTCTTCGCTGTGTTTAGACTAAAGTCTGGTGCCCACCCTAAGAGACTGCAGGGAGAGCATAACTGTATACCGACCCATCACCGCATGCGCTCAGGTAAAACCCAGCTGGTGTATTCCAGCATGGCACGATGCTCCAGGTGTTACCCTGAGAGTCAAAAACAAACAAATGCAGACGTAAATGTGGTAAGTTCACACGCTCTTTACGTTTCCTACCGAATCATTTTCAATATTGACACAATGCACCTCGCTGTTTGAATCTACTTTGCATGTCAAGACAGGACTGTCAAAAATGTTTACAATCACAGAAAGCACTGAGGGGAAAGGGTGGCTCTCGGGGGCCCGAACCATATTTTTCTCATTTAGCGCTCAAACAGTTTTTTAAGAGCACACACAAACTCAACCCGCATCAATTTATGCCTGTTGTGTTAGTCCAAATTACACAGGTGACCTAACCCCTTCCTGCCCTATGAGATGAAAAATGGAGGCGGGTAAGATCTGCCCCCTCGGAGCAAGTTTAATTTCAGCCCCCCTTCACAACGCAATTCCCCACGGCTGAAGTGAGGCATGTAAAGAGACTGTATGTTTTACCCTGAGGCTTTCACATAAGGAGCCCATTACCATCTCTGTACATCTCTGCTCTCTAATCTCCCTGTTCTGACGTTTCATCTTCCAACAACATAAAAATATTGTGAATTTGGCATTTATCTGAAATTGATCACTTGTGTCGCTTGGTAAGACAAAAGTCACATTTACAATTGGTTATACTTAGGGTTTAGAATTTGAACAAAACCATAAGTGTTAAACTCTGGCATTACATTTATGTAAATTTAAACACAATCTAATAATGGCAATTCTTAAAAACATTTGAGATTAACTAATTTGTGTCTTTGTACGTTTTGCTTTCACCCCATGCAGTGACATTGGGTTTAGGGTTAAGAAATTGTTGCTTTTAAAACTAATGATCGTATGTGTTTGTGTGATTCACATCATATGGGTTCATACAACATCGCCACCTTGTAAAATAGTTTGTGCAGCGTTCAAGTTATTACTTTGTAGTAGAAAATAAATCAGGCAAAAACTTCTATAGGGGTGACCCGAAGGAGCAACCCAACCCAGACAGCAGATGACTCTGGGCCGGATCTGCACCAGAATTACTGAATTCAGCATGGACCCAGTGTTAATCCGTCCTGGAGTCGTCTGCAGTCTGGAAATCCATATTTTGAGAATAAAATATATGGCCCTGCCTGTAAAAACCCAACTAAAGTAAATTGTTTGTGATTTACTCTTAACTCATTCTAAATAATATAAAGAACATTTTGTTAAAGGAGACATATTATGAAAATTAGACTTTTTCGAGTGCTTTAATTGGGTCCTGCTTCTATCAACCTAGAAAATGTGAAAAAGATCAACTTAGTTTTGGTTAACTATTCTCTGCAAGCATGTGAAAAAATAACTAATTGAAATGTGGCTCCCCTTGTGATGTCAGAAGGGGATAACACCGCCCCTTAATCTGCACTATCTAACCACGTCACTGCCATTTAGTGAAGAGAACAGCTCATTTGCATTTTAAAGGACACGCTCAAAAATGGCACATTTTTGCTCACACCTACAAAGTGGCAATTTTAACATGACATAATAAATTATGTACAGCGGGGAAAATAAGTTTTTGACACATCTGCATTTTTATCAGTAAGGGGATTTCTAAGGGGGCTTTTGACACAAATTTTCCACCAGATGTAGCCATCAAGCCAAATATTGAATTCATACAAAGAAATCAGAACATTTAAGTATACAAGTTGAGTCGTAATAAATAGTGAAATGACACAGAGAATAAGTATTGAACACATGAAGATAACAAGGTGCAAAATGACATAGAAAGCCAGATCATCAACTGAAACCCTGCCCACTATCAGTACTAAATGAGATCAGCTGCTTTAGTCTTAATTGATGGCCTATAAAGGCTTCTCATTACCCAGGAGGGTAACTTAGAAATCCCCTTACTGATAAAAAATGCTGATGTGTCAAATACTTATTTCCCCGCTGTATATGGAATTTTGGGCTAAAACTTCACATAAGCACTCTGGGGACACCAAAGATTTATTTTACAACTTAAAAGGTCTTGTGAAATCTCCCCTTTAAAATATAAACTTGATATATTTTTCTAAGTAAGACCATGTCTAAGATTAAAATTGAAGTGAAATCCATAATTGAAATCAAATTTTGATGGTCCTAATCTTATCATTAGATTATGAGATTTAGGCATGGATTTCCCAGACAGGGTCACATATAATTGATTGGTTCTTTTGACTTGGGCCAATAAACTGCCACCTATAAAAAGATGCTCAGATCAGCATCACTCGGGTCTTCTTAACAAAATTGTTTTTGTCCCTTCAAAAAAATGCACTCAATTTCCTTTGAATGACTTCATGTGATGAGAATCCTTGGCTTATGAGCTGTTTATGAACCATTGCCTGTCATATTTTATTTTGATTGATCTCCTCCTTTAGGGGTATAAGACAGTCTGTGCAAAAACAACTCCAGCTTCAAAGATTATTTCGCATGTAATTAATTTCATGTACTTGCATGAAATACTTTGTGCATGTTGCCAAAGCATTTCAAGAGGAAAAAGAAAAATAGAAAAATTTAAGAGAAACACATCATGTGGTGGTGTTCAACAGATGAATTTGATAATATACATTGTCAGAAAAGAATAGTCCCTTGCAGTCACTTGGGTGGTATCCTTTTAAAAAGTAGACCTTTAAAGAATTTATATATTAGTACCAAAGAGGGCTGCTTACCTCAGAGGTACATATTGGTACCAAATTACCATGGTTGAATGAAAGGATTTCATATATGTCCACATGTGATCTTTCACTTTAATGATGCATAAATGCAAACATGCATGTCTTGTTGACCATTATTTTGTGTATTATATTTTTCAGATACTTGCCAGCAGAGGGCTTTAATCCTTGAGCTGGACACTGAAGGTGTGGTTTGATTTCTTTTCCTCTATCATTTCTTTATCATTACTCACCCATGGATTAATACTATACTGTACGTTAATATATTAATAACTTCTTAGAGAATGTAAATCTGCCGACACAGCTGAGAGGCAATTTGTGTCATTGTTTTGTAACTTCTGAAGGTCAAGAATGTAACTGGCACAGTGTATAATTCTGCCCCGCCCATATTCGTTCTTTTAAAAAAATTGTTTGGCTGTGGTTGTCATGTCACAAAGCATTTTAAGTCGGGATAAATTTATATAAGTTGGGTTATTTAATGATAATGATTTTTATAATGTCTTTCCAAAGCTCAAGATTGCTACTGAATGCAGTTGAATTACAAGCAAAGTATATAACATCATAATATATATTATAAAAACTGCTGGTTGTAACATTAAGTCTGGGCTGTTGCTGGGGTGCTTTAGGTGTTTTCTAGCTCTTTGCTAAGCTGTTGCCAGGGTGTTCTTTGTGGTTGCTAGGCAGATGCCAGGGTGTTCTGTGTGGTTGTTGGCCGATGTCAGGGTGTTTTTTGTGGTTGCTTGGCAGATGCCAGGGTGTTCTGTGTGGTTGCTTGGCAGATGCCAGGGTGTTCTGTGTGGATGCTTAGCCGATGCCAGGGTGTTCTGTGTGTTTGCTAGGTCGATGCCAGTGTGTTCTTTATGGTTGCTTGGCAGATGCCAGGGGGTTCTGTATGTTTGCTTGACAGATGCCAGGGTGTTCTGTGTGGTTGCTAGGCAGATGCCATGGTGTTCTGTGTGGTTGCTAGGCAGATGCCAGGGTGTTCTGTTTGGTTGCTTTGCAGATGCCATGGTGTTCTGTGTGTTTGCTTGCCATATGCCAGGGTGTTCTGTGTGGTTGCTCCTAGGCAGATGCCATCATGTTCTGTGTGTTTGCTTGGCAGATGCCATGGTGTTCTGTGTGGTTGCTAGGCAGATGCCAGGGTGTTCTGTTTGGTTGCTTTGCAGATGCCATGGTGTTCTGTGTGGTTGCTAGGCCATTGCCAGTGTGTTTCTTGTGGTTGCTTGGCAAATGCCAGGGTGTTCTGTGTGTTTGCTTGGCATATGCCGGGGTGTTCTGTGTGGTTGCTATGCAGATGCCAGGGTGTTCTTTGTGGATGCTGGGCTGATGCCAGGGTGTTCTGTGTTTTTGCTTGACAGATGCGAGGGTGTTCTTTGTGGTTGCTAGGCCGATGTCAAGGTGATCTTTGTGGTTGCTAGGCCGATGTCAAGGTGATCTTTGTGGTTGCTTGTCAGATGCCAGTGTGTTCTGTGTGGTTGCTAGGCTGATGCCAGGGTGTTCTGTGTGTTTGCTTGGCAGATGCCATGGTGTTCTGTGTATTTGCTAGGCCGATGCCAGGGTGTTCTTTGTGGGTGCTTTGCAGATGCCATGGTGTTTTGTGTGTTTGCTAGGCCGATGCCAGGGTGTTCTTTGTGGGTGCTTTGCAGATGCCATGGTGTTCTGTGTGGTTGCTAGGCCGTTGCCAGGGTGTTCTGTGTGTTTGCTTGGCATATGCCAGGGTGTTCTGTGTGGTTGCTTTGCAGATGCAAGGGTATTCTGTGTGGTTCCTTGGCAGATGCCAGGGTGTTCTGTGTGTTTGCTTGACAGATGCCAGGGTGTTCTGTGTGGTTGCTCCTAGGCAGATGCCATGGTGTTCTGTGTGTTTGCTTGGCATATGCCAGGGTGTTCTGTGTGGTTGCTTTGCAGATGCAAGGGTATTCTGTGTGGTTGCTTGGCAGATGCCAGGGTGTTCTGTGTGGTTGCTAGGCCGTTGCCAGTGTGTTCCTTGTGTTTGCTTGGCATATGCCAGGGTGTTGTGTGTGGTTGCTATGCAGATGCCAGGGTGTTCATTTTGGATGCTAGGTTTATGCCAGGGTGTTCTGTGTGTTTGCTTGCCATATGCCAGGGTGTTCTGTGTGGTTGCTCCTAGGCAGATGCCATCATGTTCTGTGTGTTTGCTTGGCAGATGCCATGGTGTTCTGTGTGGTTGCTAGGCAGATGCCATGGTGTTCTGTGTGGTTGCTAGGCCATTGCCAGTGTGTTTCTTGTGGTTGCTTGGCAAATGCCAGGGTGTTCTGTGTGTTTTCTTGGCATATGCCGGGGTGTTCTGTGTGGTTGCTATGCAGATGCCAGGGTGTTCTTTGTGGATGCTGGGCTGATGCCAGGGTGTTCTGTGTTTTTGCTTGACAGATGCGAGGGTGTTCTTTGTGGTTGCTAGGTCGATGTCAAGGTGATCTTTGTGGTTGCTAGGCCGATGTCAAGGTGATCTTTGTGGTTGCTTGGCAGATGCCAGTGTGTTCTGTGTGGTTGCTAGGCTGATGCCAGGGTGTTCTGTGTGTTTGCTTGGCAGATGCCATGGTGTTCTGTGTATTTGCTAGGCCGATGCCAGGGTGTTCTTTGTGGGTGCTTTGCAGATGCCATGGTGTTCTGTGTGTTTGCTAGGCCGATGCCAGGGTGTTCTTTGTGGGTGCTTTGCAGATGCCATGGTGTTCTGTGTGGTTCCTTGGCAGATGCCAGGGTGTTCTGTGTGTTTGCTTGACAGATGCCAGGGTGTTCTGTGTGGTTGCTTGGCAGATGCCAGGGTGTTCTGTGTGTTTGCTTGGCATATGCCATGGTGTTCTTTGTGGTTGCTAGGCTGATGCCAGGGTGTTCTGTGTGTTTGCTTGGCAGATGCCATGGTGTTCTGTGTTGTTGCTAGGCCGATTCCAGTGTGTTCTTTGTGGTTGCTTGGCAGATGCCAGGGTGTTCTGTGTGTTTGCTTGGCATATGCCAGGGTGTTCTGTGTGGTTGCTTTGCAGATGCCAGGGTGTTCTGTGTGGGTGCTTTGCAGATGCCATGGTGTTCTGTGTGTTTGCTAGGCCGATGCCAGGGTGTTCTTTGTGGGTGCTTTGCAGATGCCATGGTGTTCTGTGTGGTTGCTAGGCCGATGCCAGGGTGTTCTGTGTGTTTGCTTGGCATATGCCAGGGTGTTCTGTGTGGTTGCTTTGCAGATGCAAGGGTATTCTGCGTGGTTCCTTGGCAGATGCCAGGGTGTTCTGTGTGTTTGCTTGACAGATGCCAGGGTGTTCTTTGTGGTTGCTCCTAGGCAGATGCCTTGGTGTTCTGTGTGTTTGCTTGGCATATGCCAGGGTGTTCTGTGTGGTTGCTTTGCAGATGCAAGGGTATTCTGTGTGGTTGCTTGGCAGATGCCAGGGTGTTCTGTGTGGTTGCTAAGCCGTTGCCAGTGTGTTCCTTGTGGTTGCTTGGCAAATGCCAGGGTGTTCTGTGTGTTTGCTCCTAGGCAGATGCCATCATGTTCTGTGTGTTTGCTTGGCAGATGCCATGGTGTTCTGTGTGTTTGCTTGGCATATGCCATGGTGTTCTGTGTGGTTGCTAGGCTGATGCCAGGGTGTTCTGTGTTTTTGCTTGAAGATGCGAGGGTGTTCTTTGTGGTTGCTAGGCCGATGTCAAGGTGTTCTTTGTGGTTGCTTGGCAGATGCCAGGGTGTTCTGTGTGGTTGCTAGGCTGATGCCAGGGTGTTCTGTGTGGTTGCTAGGCTGATGCCAGGGTGTTCTGTGTGTTTGCTTGGCAGATGCCATGGTGTTCTGTGTGTTTGCTTGGCAGATGCCATGGTGTTCTGTGTGTTTGCTAGGCCGATGGCAGGGTGTTCTTTGTGGTTCCTTGTCCGATGCCAGTGTGTTCTTTGTGGTTGCTTGGCAGATGCCAGGGTGTTCTGTGTGTTTGCTTGGCATATGCCAGGGTGTTCTGTGTGGTTGCTTTGCAGATGCAAGGGTATTCTGTGTGGTTGCTTGGCAGATGCCAGGGTGTTCTGTGTGTTTGCTTGACAGATGCCAGGGTGTTCTGTATGGTTGCTAGGCAGATGCCAGATTGTTCTGTGTGGTTGCTGCATAGACGGATAAGAGTTGATTGAACTGTTAAAAACACTTCATGTTTCTAAATATTGTCAAGCCAACACTGAAAATGGATGATAGTGAAAGCGGAAGGGAAGCTTTGGAAGGGGGACAAGAATCGTCCATCAGGGTCTTCAGAGATCATTTAAGTTCTCATACAAGTTCTTTCATCCTCTCTGGTGTATTCTCAGACACCTGGATGCCCTGATCTCACCTCTATTTTTGCCATGTATCTGGACATCCGTATAGTTCTATAAACATTGTCTATTTCCCTGCAGGCTCCTCCTAGCCGTTTAGATTATTTGCACAAAATGTAAGCAATCCCCACCTGTGTTTCCCAATTTAAGAGTTCTCGCTGTGGAGCACTGCACCTGTGCAGACTTACACCTGCACTGTAGATGTTCAACTCCAGACAGGATCCACTGTCCTTCGCTTGTGTCCTGATTTGATCTCCTGGTCTGTGATTCAGCGCAGACATTTGTATGCAAACTAAGGCCAAACATATGCTGCATTGCCACGTCATCTTCACTTGAGCATGGATGTCTTGCGGATTCGTATATTGTACACGTGGAGCTGTTTCAGGACAAGAAGGCCAGTATGCCTCTCGTGTGAGTTTTGTTCAGCCTCCTTTGAGTGTTTGTATGGTGTGAGTGTTACTCATCTTCATTTTTCTTAGAAGGATACTGCCAAAGACTCGGGTCGCTTGTTTTCATCCTAAAACCATCTGCATGGTTGACCCTGTTTTTTTTTTAGAATACCATATGTTGTTTACAGGACACAAATCTCTAACTTTATAAAGCTTTTGTCAACATTGTTGCGAGAAAGCACAAGTTTAGGCAGGACATACAAATACAAATGTTGTTTCACTCTGTTAAAGTCATTTTTAATGTTTTTTATGTAATTTAAATTTTGAGACTTTAGCCTGGATTTCACAGACAGGGTTGCATATTTGTTATTAAAAAATGAGAGGTTATTTATTTGATTTATATTATCACAAATAAAGGTGGCTAAGAGCATTACAAAAGACAACAATGATCAATTATTAAAAAATAATTAAATAAGTTAGGGATCATGTATACCCAGACAGTAAGCAAAACAAAAACTGGATGAACATTATCCCACTCATTACATGGTTATCTGCCACGTGAGCAAACAATTAGACACAAAATATTGCTACAAACGATTTTATTACTTCATTTGTAACTCATTTAAACCTGGCATGAGAAAAGAGACAGCATACATTACATTAAACATGAAACAGACCTCGAAATGTCGTGACTGACCAATTAGTATCAAGTGTTCAAGAGAGACATGTTATAATAACCAAGAATAGCCGTATCCTATACGTTTATACAGTAAAAATAGACAATTCTTCAATCAAGTAGGTTAATATAGATTACAATGTATAATATTACTGTATTATGAATTCCTGTAGCTCCATTGTTAGCGCACGCTCGAATTTATTTTGCCAAGTGAGAGATGTCCTCGGGCAACATATTGTGTTGACCCAAGGACAACTTTTTTTTTTAAATAAAACCTAAACCCATCCCAAACCCCAACCATAACCATAACCAAACCCTAAAATCAGAGGGACATTATAAGTGAAAAACAATAGTCTAGAAACAGCTAATCCTGGTTTTAAGATTAAACTTAAAACAAACTGTAAAATTATTTCTGAAATCTGATTGGTTGATTGAAATGTTGTCCCAGGGTTGTCCCAATGTTGCCTGCACACTGTAAAATACAAATGCAGCATGAAGTTAAAACTATTTAAAGTTTTGAGAAAAGTTGACATAACTAATAAAAACAAGTTGAAATTGTTTAACTTAATTTTTAAGTCAAAGTAGCATGAAAATATGTTGATTTGTCAAAAATGCTGCTTTTTAACACATACTGATGAAAAACGTATGCGCAATGCCCTGTAAGTCACTTTGGATAAAAGCGTCGATCAAATCTAACTGAAGGCTGTTTAGAGAAACACAGCATCTTGGTGCATTGATTTTATTCTTATAAAAGATAGCCTAGCTTATAGTATCAACATACGTTTAACAGAATGTAAAGGTATAAGGTGGGAAGGAAGGAAGGAAATGTGCGGGCACCCCCACACTGTAATGTAAGCTTGGCATTAGCCTAGTTTGAAGATGAAATCCTTTCTCGGTCGCATGCAGCGTAAAACTTTACTTTATCCGTTTTACTGCAAATTAAAATTTTGTTGCTTTTTCCGTCTGATTTTACGGGAAACATCTGGGGCTCGCGGAGCGCGTAACTGCGGCCCGAGGCGCTTTGGCTGCGCATAATGAGACATTATCAAACGGGCTGCCGGTGGAGACGCTGAAAACCATCAACATACACTCCGAATTTGCTTTTCCCTCTCAGCTCATTAACATTTCTATGCGAAAATCCCTTTTCTCATTGTGTGTTTTTTTTGGAGGGGGGGGTGATCTTCAGCGGTCAGGTGCGCAGTAAGCTAAAACGTATTTAGGGATCACCCATGAACTTTATCCCTCAAATTCTTTAAAAGTTTTACTTTGTCATTTGAATTTTTAAACTTGTCCAGTTATACTTCTAAATGTTTAACTAAACTAAACGTTTAACTCGAGATAAAGGTCACAGGTTGTAAACGCGCCTGGAGACGTCTGCGGTCAGCTCGTGTCCGTATGCGCTTTTGGATATTCTGCAGGTGCGCAGAATAAAGGAAAGGTTTGTGTCTAAAGGATTGGTTTTCATTTTCTCCTTTTTTCTTTGGTTTTCCCCATCATCACAACAGATTATTTCAGAACATTTATTTATAAACGCCAGCTGTTTCCCGTAAGTACAACCCTTATTTCCAGAAATGTACGTAAAGGTTCATGCGGATTAAGGTTCTTACCTCATCAACTAAGTTTATCAGTCGATAATCTTTATAATTTTATTAGGTTAAATTGTTTATTATCCAATGCTTTACATTATAATAACATGTTGGGTACTATACAATACCAGTTTAAAACTTATGTTAAAATTAAGAAATAAAAGAATAAACACTATAATTGCCCCAAAAAAGCACAAATTAATGGTTCCTGACATATAGTTTGTAATTCCTTAGATAGTTTGAAAAGGAATAGGTTGATCCTTGAACAGATGAAAAACAGTATCTGTATCCGAAACTGTTGTCTTTAAATATGGCCTACTTTCTTCAAGCAAAGCCTAGAAAAATATGATGCAAGCAAATAAATATTTTGCGAGTGTTGGTGTAGATTGAAAAACAAGAAAAAAATGTCTAGTTAGGGGTCTGGTTTTTAAAGCTCTAGAAATCCGCGGTTGTTAAAGAATTTGCCTCCAGCCGTCGTGGCCTAAGTGATTTCTCATTATTAAAGATTTTTATAAGCTTGAGGTAAAACTGCATAGTCTTTCTCTTCAGATAATGAATGTTCAATGTTTTATAACAGGTTATTTGCAACCAAAAAAGGAGAAAAACTAAATGCACTCTTTAGTGAATGAGAAAGTTTTCTCATAGACCACACGTGTCCTGCGTTTCATATGCCATTTTAAATGAGCTTTAGTTATACAGATAATGCATGAGTGAGCTATTGTATTACTATTGTCCCTCATCATGTTACATGAAGAAAAAAAACAGAAAATGTTCAAAAATATTTTTTAATAAATAAGCAAAATGTACAATGGACAGAATTTGAGAATGTTGCATAGGATAAAAAAATCTAATGAATGCTTTAATCCATGCAGCGTACTTCAAGAAAGTATTGCTCTAAATTGCATTGGTCCCTTTTCTGACAACACTCACAGGTATGTACAATAGTTTTTTGTTTTTATATATATATATAAACTCTTCTGTTTAGAAACATAAACAAAATATAGTTTCAGATGGCTTTCCTGCACTAACACCATGGAGACATTTAAGAATAACTTGTAAAAAATGATTAAATGTATTTGTTGACACAGGAGACGTCATCTACTTTTCTCTCTAAGTATAAGGACATAAAATCCAATCCTTCATTTGATCCTTTCAGGATGGCCGGGTCCGTGAGTGTGATCACCGAATATCCTTTGGCCACTGAGGTTCAGAGGTTTGTCAATAAATCCTTTGGTGTCTTCAAAATGTGTGGAAGTAAACAGTCTGCGGAAAAAAAACAAAATGTTAGTTTAAAACATACAGAAGAACAGATATAAAACACTTCAAAGATCTCAAAAAGGCCCTATAACATTCTTCGAGAGAAATTTTCTTTGCTGGCCAAAAGCTTTAGGGTTTGTCTGTGGTTAAACACACAAATTTAGTTTAAAATGTAGAGGAATGGGAAGCTATTAATGATCCCATTATTTAATTCTGAGTGGGAGCACATGCTCGCACAGGAAAAGGCTTGGTTCAAACATCTAACACAAATCCCCTGGTGGAATTGCGTCATTGGAAAATAACTGTGTTTTAAATAAGGTCATATGGTTTGAAATTCAAAACCATACACCTGTCTTTCCTCGGCATTTTTCAGTAGCACAGATTGGTTATTACAAAAAAGTTATAAAAACAAGGAATATACACATTGTGATTTTAACACTTTTTGATAGCTGTGCGTTGTCTTGTCCTGTGACCTACACAGACTATAACTTTAAAAAGACCACATTTTCCTTCAAATCTTTACTCTTTATGTCCATGGATGGTACAAAGATTAATTTAGGCCTACTACTGCAAAAATCTACCATCACCATAATCCTGATATTGGTCCAAATGTAATAGTTTAGAAATAATTTACTTTTTATTTAAAGAGGCCTAAGCCAGGTATAAAATCGTTTTCTTTTTTACGACATAAAATGAAAAAAATACTGATACCAATTACCAACAATATTACATCAATTTTGAATGGAAACAAATTAAATGTAGAATGCAGTCGTATTAATAAACACTTCGATATGACACTTTTGCCTAAAAACCTGAAATCATTTGTGACGTCTTAAAGATGTCAGTGTTTATATGATCCAAGTGGTTTCTTTGCAGTTATATCACGAGCATAAACATGATGTTTGTAGTTCACCTTAACCAGAAGGTCACAGGATTTTCTTAAACGTTATTATACGAAATAGAAATCAGTTTCTTCAGAATAAAACGCATAACGTTTACGTGTTTTGATGCATAATATGTGCAATCACATTTTAAACTATAAATGTACAAATTAAGACGAAAGTTTGCATCTTTAATTATAACCATATTAAAATGTTGTGGGAAACCTATTTTGAGATTTTATTTCTATGGCTCATGGGAGGGATCGTTATTAATTTTTTTTAAAGACCTGGGGACTACAACATACATGTTAATGTTTATTTATACTGCATAATAGTCGGAAATGTTTTACCGAGCTTCATTAAAACTTTACAAGATAAAAATTAAAATTTAACGTGTTTGTTAATGATGCGCGGCAGGTTTTCTTGGTCCACAATTTTTTGCATTTTAGAAGCAACTGTATAGTTTAGCAATGTGACCAGACAATTACTAAACTAATAATGCATGTTTTGATTTCATTTTTAACTATTTTATTTTACTTACAGTAAAATAGGCCTATATAACTTAGTTAGCAAAAAAACTGTTGTGTCCTTATAAATCTGAATTCAACGTAAACGATATATGTAAGCTGTAACAAACAGTTACAAAATATAGGAAATCACTGCATTTTTATCGATTGTGCTGTTGTTTACTTTTCTGTTAATATCTGACACCCTCGTTTATCTTAAAAAAGACTTCCTGAGCTTTTCGGTGATACTAAATATGCAAAATTATTAAATGTAAATATAATGCAAATATATGGGGGTGTGGCAATAATAATAATAATTATTATTATTATTAAAATATGAAAAAACAAATATTATGCATCATATTTAAAAATAAAGCATCAAAAAATGCCTAAATTCGCAGGATGATGGCTGCATTCCTCAACTGTCAGCTTCAGTGGTCCTCACGAATTTAAGCGCATTCACACAATATCCACAAAAAGCTCTCTCGATAAAGTAATGCTGAAACACGTCTTTAAACGACTGGCCATGTCTCTACCCACCCGTTTGGCATCACATGCACGGCTCCGGCTGCTAGTGGGAGGCGGACATCGACCACGCGCCCTCCATCCTCCACACCGAGAACGCGTAACTGAGTCTCTCGTGCGCGACGTAGCTACAGCTCGACATCTTGTTATCCATCTCGTCGCTCTGCAGCACCTGGCAGAGAAAATCAATGTACCTGGAGGCGAGCTTGAGCGTCTGTATCTTGCTGAGTTTATCCGAGGGTAGCGTCGGGATGATTTTGCGTAAAGATGAGAAAGCTTCGTTGAGCGACTGAGTCCTTTGCCTCTCCCGGACGTTCGCGAGAACTCGCTGGTTTTGCAGCTCTTCGTAGGACTGTGTGGTGCTCGGACTTGGCTTTTTGTTCCGCTTGGTCACTGAACTGGGACTGCTGCTGCTGTCTGACTTTTTACTGAGTCTCCTTTTCCTCCCAAACCTTTTCTGTTGCTGTCTGTCCAGCTCCTCCTCGCTGGTCACCAGGCTATCCACTGGGGAGACTGGAGAACTGGAGCTCTCTTCCATTTCTTGCTTGAAGAAATGCAAGGGTAGAGAAAACGCGCTCTCCGCCTTTGGATCCGTGGTTGGAAAGTTATATCCGACGGGCAAGAAAGATTTTAGAAGGGTTGTTGTGCGTTTTGTCCTCCTGAAGTCCCGCGCTGTTCCGTCTCGATTTAGACTGCGACTCCAAGCTGGAGCTTGGCAGAGTTTTCCTCTCGCAGGAAGTTTTTTCCAATTTTTTTGGAAACTTTATCCTAGTCTCTGATGCTAAATACTGGTGTGGATGGAGGGGGTGGAAGAGCTGAACCATGATTGGTTGGGTATTAAACAGGGAGGACCAGTTTTAAGTTACACTGCACCTCTCTACTGGTTGTCACTCAAAATATGCCACACTTTCATACTGTTACTTTACATTGCAGTTTCTAATTTTACTTTCAGATGATACTCTCTTCGGTTTTGCATAAGGGATAATTATGACAATAATAAGATGATAAAATGCATTTATTTAAATTTCTAATAAATTATGCATTTTTCTAAAACTTTACTTTTTAACTTTCAATTAGTAGGCTAATGCTGAAATATTCAATTTATTTTTACTAATTTAAATACACAGCCATGTAACTGTGTTTATATGACGTTAAAATATATTAATTTTAAAATATCATAATTTATATCATAGCTAGTTTGGATTGTATATGGGCCTTTCACAAAAAAGTTGTATTGCCTCTGTAATGTGACGCGACCTGTTTTTTAAGCCTTTCTGTATATTATTCTTTTATTCCCAGTCACATTATAAAATTAAGCAATAATAACTTATAAATTAAAATATGGTACAAATAATTAAAGAAATATATGCTGTATTAGAAATAAGAACAAAATGATAAAAAATACGCTTTTTTATAGACGTCACACAACATTTTTAACGCATAACGTCATGTATTTTAGCCTTGCATCGCGCACGTGTCTCCTATTCTCCTTTAAATCAAGGGCTGCAGGAGGTCTCTGATATTTTTGTGAATGGGCAATGTTATAGGACAGACCTGAGCTTGTCGTCGCACTTACTCCAGGAAATATTTTAGGTTAGGTTTATTTATTTAAGTCAATTTATGTGTATGCAGCCAATACATTGCTGTCTTAGCTAGAAAAAAAATATTGAACATTTCCGCCATTATCATGAAACAAAAATACGTACACTAAACACACGCATATTGTCTTATAAAAACATTCTCCAACAGCGAACCTGACAAAGAAAGTTCTCAATAATATTAAAAGCAAACAAAATCAATGAAACGGCACCAAAAATATCATAATGATTAACTAAAATCTGTAAATTAATTTTAATTGTATAAAACAACAATATTGTCAGAAACACCTTGTGCTGAGCATAGTTTAACCTGGTGGTTTTATGTCAGTTTTATTATTTTGTGGTTAGGATTCACAAACTTATTCTAATTTACCGTAATACAGTTTTGAACTGCAGTAGGTGTTTGAAACTTGCTTGCAATAAAAATATAAATTTAGCATATAGGCAGTTTGACTTAAAACCTTTAGGATTTATATACTTTTGGATTTACCATTGAGCTTTAAGTGGATCGAACAACTTCATTTTTTCACGTATAGGGTTTTGCGAGCTGTACATTTACTAAATGCTATGCACTATACTGTAAGTCCCCATCTAGTGCAGTGTATTCATGGCCTTTTGACTTAATTGACATTCGTCATTGTTTTCTTATTGCTATATAGATGCCACAAAAGGTTTAATGTGGCACACAGTAGATGAATCTCTGTGCAGGCTTTCCGTCACGGTATCCTTTCAAGTCAGATGAAAGATCTCTCCCTATTGTTTTCCAGAATAAGTCCAAGGTTTCACAATACCCTAAACACATGTACAAGTCAGCCTGTTGTGAGGAACTTCTGGCAAAGCCTCAGAGACTTTCTCGCTTACACGGCCATTTGAAGGCCCGGCCTGGCCTGTCTCTTTGAATAAGACAATAATAATGCATGTCAGATTTCTTTAACCATTGTCCAGCGTTCAAAAGAAACTTTGGGATGTTTTGTATAAGGCTGCAGTTTGGTCCGATTTGTAAGGTTTTCAATTGTAAATTATGCCTTATTTCAGAGAGAAGATTTGTTTTCCTTTGATTCGAATATGTAATCCACATGTGATCGGGTGACTGACACCTGGTACGAAGCCAGTATGAAAAGCCTTGAGGATGCTCTGATGATCTCGACGTCCGCTTTGATTACACTGTGGACTTACGAATTTAGCCATTCAGGATAATGAAATATGTCTGCTTTCTAATCAAAGATTTTATGTTTAACATGCCACACCATTTCTATAAACAAAAGCAAAAAGAGCTGTCGGATATGTTTCTCTTACTATGTTTCTAATGAACGTTGTCGAACCATGCCATATCCAAATATATATGCACATTTAGAAGCACAAGTGTTTTGATCAAATTGAATTTTCTGCCTCGTCTCATCTGTCTACTCTCAAAGTCTGAATTGCATTAAAGCACCTGAATATTCTGAAATGCTTTAAAGAATACAAGATCAGGTGATTTTGAGACGAATGAATTTCATCTCGACTGTAATTCATAGAGAAAGGATAAGAGAGATGTTGACATGTACTCGACTTTGAAGAGCGTTTCCCCACGGCCTGACCTGATCCATCAACTCTGCTGCTTTAGATAGACTCCATATGGTCCAGCATCACAATGAAGCCTCTCTGGACCAGGCCAGGTATATATACACCATAATATCATACACATTTCACCAAAGGCCCCAGCAGGGACCGGTCTGGTACCATCTGATTCAGCAGACAGGTTCTGAAGATGACCCACATCAGATCAAAGATGCGCCGGGATATATATCACACTGCTTAGCTGACGTGTTTATATCTCCTCGACACATCCAAATCAGCTCCACATGGTCTGGGGCTCTTTAATAAGGTGAAGTCTGCAGATGTTAGCAGGAGCTTATTATAGATTCAGGAACAAATAGAAAAGAAGGCACAAGACAAACTGGTGGGCTTTTACAGTTTTACTGTATGAATGATAGAGACACTCATCTGGTGTGAAATGATTCATGGGAATTGGCTGTTCTATCAAAGCTGGTGGAGATGAATTGAGTATTAAAGTCTAATGGTATTTTGTTTTTGAGATGAGACTAAATGATTTCATTCAGTTAAATGATGTTTTTTCTTACAGACACATTAATAAATAGGCACAAATGAGACCGTTAAAGGATTACTGGACTTTCATAAAAAATCCTGATAATTTACTCAGCCCCATGTCATGCATTTCTTTGTTCAGTGGAAAAGAAATGTATTTATTTAAGGAAAACATTCCAGGATTTTTCTTCATACAGTATAGTGGACCTCAACTGTTTGCCGTTTCAATGCAGCTTCAAAGAGCTATAAACGATAAGGGTCGTATGTAGTGAAACGTTCGTCATTTTTACAAAATTTTTTAAATATGTACTTTTTATCCATAACTTCTCATCTTACACTAGTCGCGTGACGCACCAGCGTGACCTTACATATTATATTATATATAATGCATTATATATGTGAAACGCACACTTGCGGACAATTTCAAACGATAAACTGACACAAATACATTAATTAGTATCATTCTACACGTATAAAGATTCCGGGTTTTGTGTGATTATCACGTATTGGTTACTTCACTGTTTTGTCCTATTTTCATACCATTGTCACTTTGGTTTAGGGTTAGATTTACATAAAATGACATCCTTACCCAAACCCAATTCTAACCATAACGCCAGGCGACATATAAAAAATTTATATATATAAACCAATACATAAAGTGACATTCTAATGCAAGCACCAAATCTAACCATAAACCGAAGCGATAATGGTTTGAAAATAGGAAAAAGCAGTTGAGTAACTTATACGTGATAATCACACAAACACAGGAATTCATGATGGGGTCACGAAAAAAAAACGCGAAAAATTGTGATAAATCACGAAAAAAGAATAAAAAATTTACGTGACTATATCACGAAACATTGTGAGACTGGGTAGCCTATAACGTCAGTACGGTCCTCTTTTTTCACACTTGTCAACACTGGAATGGTAGTTTTGTATACGTCATGCATGACCTTTCGACGTGATTACGTAATACGTAAGGTCATGCTGACACATCACAAGGCTAGTTGTGGTTAAAAAGTTCTTTTTTTGGCAATAAATGAAGATAGTTTTGCTGGATAAGACCCTATGAGTGCCTTGATTTGGATCGTTCAGATCTCTTTGAAACTGCATTGAAACTGTAAACTGTTGAGGTCCACTAAAGTCCACTATATGGAGAAAAATCCTAGAATGTTTTCCTCAAAAAACTTAATTTCTTCTGGACTGAACAAAGACAGAAATAAAAATTTTGGATGACATGAGAGTGAGTAAATTATCAGATTTATTTTTATGAAAGTGGAGTAATCCTTCAACAAACAGTGCATGGATAAAAAGTTGATATGATGAAAGATATTTTTTGAAAGAAAAAGAAGATATTTTGATAGTTGACGGTACTCATTGACTTCCATAGTAGGACAATCAAATACTATGGAAGTCAATGGGTACCATCAACTGTGTGCTTACTATCATTTATCAGAATGCACTGTAAAAAATAATACGCTGTATTTATTTAAATATATAGTGCATGATTTTTGCATCCATTTTTTAAGTAAGCTTTACTTGAAATTTTAAGCAATTGCATAAATTGCTTAAAATTCCATACTTACTTTAAAAAGTAAGTTTTTAAGTAAATCCAGCCTTTATTTTTTTCAGTGTATCATCTTTCGTGTTCAACAGAATAAAGAAACTCATACAGGTTTATAACAACTTCAGGGTGAATAAATGATGACTTTTTGGATGCCTTTAAACTCAGATGCACACATCACTCAATGCCTATATATTTGTCTATTAGAGCCAACACATTGAAAATGTGTGTAGTGCCAAGATGAATAGATGATGCCATGCTGGGAAACACAAGCAGATGTTTTCCACTGATATCAGTACAGCTTATTTTACTATTTTAATATTACCGGAAAGTACACAGCACTTGTTGGTTTCCTGGCCCTCACTAAACATCCTACATAATACATAATCTCCAAGTTGATTGTAACATATGCCAGTTTAGTGCTTTTCTATATAACCAATGATTCCCTTTATCTTTTCAGCAAGTAGCTGAGGATCAACACATGCCTTGTTCTTCACTCTGCGGATGTGATGTGAAGATGGCACGCCTTGGTGAACTAAGAGAGCAAACATCTTCCTGCAAACATTGCTGTTTGCATGTATAACCGGCTCATTGGCACCTGGAGGATCATACGGTGCAGATATCTCCAAGATGCATCAGGTCACTATTTATAATCCTTTTTTTGAAAATACAGATGGTACAAAAATTATATGAATATCTAGTGTAAGCCACACTGGGTGCAAATAATAATCATTATTTTAAAAATACAAACAAAAGTTGATGTATAGCTTAGTGGTAGAGAATTGCAATATACTGTGTAATGCATTGTACTGTAAGTTGCTTTGCACTGTAAAAAAAATTAAGTTAAATAATTTAATAATTTAATTTGTGTCCTCCGGAAGTCGCATTGGTCGACCGCATGTCATCGAGGTTTAATATATGTTAGGTTCTATTTCAGAAAAGCAACCATTACATTTCAGGGTAAAACTACAATGATTGTATGCCTCAAGAGAAACAAATCTTAATTTTACATTGTTTTTAACTGAAATGTGAGTACCTCAATGACGTATGCGGTCGACAAATGCGACTTCCAGAGGACACACCTGAAATCCGGGCCAGGACATGTCCGGGAAAAATGGTACATTTTGTACATATTTTATGATTTGGCTAATTCATATTAATTCATCTGACCATATTCGTAAGTTTTGGTACAATTTGCCTTGATCCCTGTGACGTTTGGGTCAGGTGTGGGGTTAGGGCAGGGTTAGTGGTTCAGTTTCGTTGCTGTTGTTTTTTCTTTAAATAAGAATTGTACGATTTTGCACAATTAACTTCGTATGAATTGATATGAATTATCCAACTCGTAAAATATGTTTCTTGTGAGATCAGGCTGGGTCACCCTAGGTTCAATAGACTGCATAACCAATCTGATTAAATGGCCTTTTTGGAATCCATTTAGCTGATCTCCAGGTCTGGCGGTACCACTTTTAGCATAGCTTAGCATAATTCATTGAATCTGATTAGACCATTAGCATCATGCTAAAAAATAACCAAAGAGTTTCAATATTTTTTCTATTTAAAACTTGACTCTTCTGTAGTTACATCGTGTACTAAGACTGACAGAAAATTAAAAGTTGTGATTTTCTAGGCAGATATGACTAAGTACTATACTCTCATTCTGGCGTAATAATCAAGGACTTTGCTGCAGTACCATGGCTGCAGGAGGCGCAATGATATTACGCAGTGCCCGAAAATAGTCCCTTAGTAACTTTCAATGGCAGGGGACTATTTTCGGGCACTGCGTAATATCATTCAGATCAGCTGAATGGATTCCAAACGGTAAAAATCAAATGAGTATATTTTCCAAAAAAGTGTAGTGTCCCTTTAAACTTGCACCTTCCCATTTTTTTACAGTGTGGATAAAAGAATCCACCAAATGGGTAAATATAAAACATTTTTTTTTTAATCGTTATGTATATTATGTCATGTAGCGCAATTCCAAAAGAGTAAGAAATGTGACCAAAATCAATTTAGGGTTAGTGTATATTTATTCACATTTAACTACATTTTTACTACTCTGTAGAAAAATCTGTGTTGTTTCAACTCATGGTTGGTAGACAAATCCAACTGCTGGTTTAAATGAAAGTAGAAAATGTCCATATTTAAAACAACCATGCAAACAAAACAGCATTTTTTAAGGGTGTAACAATGCAAAACTAAAAAAATAAACTTTTAATCTGTTTCAAAGGTGTCTTTTGTTTGGTAAGACAATGAGTGACAAATATACATTTAAGTTGTTTAAACTTGATCCCCAGCAGAACTTCCCAAGTTCATTGTAAACCTTTTCTAACTGGGGAGCGAACGCTGCACCCCTCCGGCATTAACTCACACTCTAAAGCAGTTTGGTTGCTCATTCATCCATATGACTACTCTCAAGTAACCCCGGTGACAAGGTGTTTCCAAAATTGTATTAGAGGTCCTTCATAAATGTTTCATTAGAGAGTGTGTAGCATCTTGAAGCATTTAACTTTGTTTTAATACGATGCAGGTTTATTCCCCCACTTTTTTTTTCAGCGCAGGTTCTCTGCAGTGGCCTCGGTCCGGGGTGTCTGGTGCCTAAGATTGCTCCTGGCTTTGATTTCATCTGAGAAAAACCAAATGAAGCAAAGCACGTCTATCAAACGCAGCGGCCTGGACCCTGACAGGCGAGCGCTGTTTTGTTTTAGTAGCTGTTTTCAAAAATAGCTTCGCATTCGCAATGCAACGAGATGCGTGTAGATGTTGCATATGTTTTGTATAACAATGCAGAATTTCAGTGTAAACAAGACTTCGTTTCCATCTCAAAGACATTTCTGCCACATCTTTGATCCGTCTCGGGACGTGATCTGTATCTCAGAATTTGTTTTGAAAGAAGATGTGCATTCTCTGGACCATAAAATAGATTTTAAGCACATTGTAATTTACTCCACATTCAGTAATCATTTCAATTGAAATAGACAGAGTTTTTTTTTGCTTTGTTGCAGCTATTGAGAATAGTGTAGACAATTTTAGTGATTCCAGCCAGTTAGGAGTTTCAGAGTGTTGGGGTAAAATCCTGACACCCCCCAACACACACACACACACACACACACACACACACACACACACACACACACACACACACACACACACACACACACACATTGCAGATTAATGAGAGATGCAGTTGTGATGTTGGTGCTAAAGTTAGTTTCAGGTTCACAGGGGTGTGTGGGCACAGGTGGCCGGTCTCAAGGCTCTGAACTTGGGCAAACATGTTCTGTTTGCCCTGTTGATTAGTGGGAGTGAAAAGTCTAAGTGATTATTGATGTAAACACAAGAAGTACATTTACAGTAAACTGCCGTTTTTCGACTTCTTCACTTCTTAAGTAACTTTTCGTTGTATGAAAGTTAAATACTTCACTGTTAGTTGGCGTGACAAAGCAATGGATAAACAAAAAAGCAAAAACACACATCTGGTTCTTCCTGTAGGTTCTTTACTGTATTGTTTAATGATTGTCTGGATTATAAAAGAATGTTATCCATTTACAGATGTTAGCTGTGATATTTAGTAACGCAATATCCACAGACTTTGGCTTTAATTTTTTCGTATGACATGTTTTTGTCATGTGTTTCCACAGATGACATTTCACTCAAAATACAAAATATCAACAATAAATTGTTGCTGTTGTAAATAAAAGTCAAAACACAAAAAAAAGTAAATACAAATAATGAATTCATTCATTTATTCATAAACACATAATACGTTTTGCACCCCACAATATGTGACACTGGACCACAAAGCCAGTCATAAGTACCACAAGTAGCAATAGCAAACAATAAATTGTATTTGTATGTGTCAAAATTATAGATTTTTTTATGCAGAAAAATTTTAATTTCCTACAATGTTAATATTTTTGCAGCTGTTTGCCAGTAACTTACTGTAGATTTAAATTAGGGCTGTCAATAGATTAATCACGATTAATCGCATACAAAATAAAAGTTTGTTTTGGCATAATATATGTGTGTCCAATGTGTGTAATTATTTTGTATCTGTACAGTAAATAAACACACATGCATGTATGCATTTAAGAAACATTTATATGTATATATATATATATATATATATATATATATATATATATATATATATATATATATATATATATATATATATTTAATATTATATATAAAAAAATAAAAAAATTACATAAATATTTTTTCTGAAATGCATGTGTGTATTCACATAATAAGTACAGACAATATATAAACAAATATATTATGCAAACACAAACTTTAATTTAATATGCGATTAATAGCGATTAATCTTTTGACAGCCCTAATTTAAATGTATGTTATTTACTGGTAACAGTTTGTTTAAAGATAAATGAACATTAAACATTAACAAGTTTTAATCTTTACAGAATAATAAAACTATAAACTAACAGCATCATCCAAAGCATTCTGGGAACCAAAATCTGAAGGCTAAAAACAGAAAAAGGTTGATGAGGATTTCTGGTTCACAGAATGCTTTGCATCAGGCTGTTATTTTATATTTTTATTCTGGAAAGACAAAGACTTGTTAATGTTTAATGTTCATTTAACTTTAAACAGACTCACTGAAAAAAAAATGATTCATTCAATTTACTCAATTTTTTAAGGTAAGTGGTTGCAATCAATTTATTTAAGCTACATATAAACAAAAGTTTCATTTTATTTTACTATTTTTTTTGTTTTGTTTAAATGTAGCTTAAATAAATTGATTGCAACCACTTACCTTAAAAAATTGAGTAAATTGAATGAATATTTTTTTTCAGTGCTGTTGCTAGTAAATTACATAAATTTAAATCTACTGTAAGTTGCTGCCAAACAGCTGCATAACTACAGCAAATGTTTTACAGTGTACACTAATAAAAAATGATTCATTCAATTTACTCAATTTTTTAAGGTAAGTGGTCGCAATGAATTTATTTAAGCTACATTTAAACAAAAAAATGTGAAATACAAAACAAAACAAAAAACTTTTGTTTAAATGTAGCTTAAATAAATTGATTGCGAACACTTACCTTAAAAAATTGAGTAAATTGAATGAATCATTTTTTTCAGTGTACCATAAATATATATATAAAAAAATTATTTAATAATCAATATTCTGATTTTTGCCACCATACATCAATGGAAAGCTTATTTTTAATCTCTCAGATGACATATATATCTCAATAAATAATTACGCTTTTTGTGGTCCCAGGTCACAACACCGACTACAAGACTTTGGAATGTTCCATTGATTCCATTGAGAATAAGGAATGCTGTGATATCGATTGAGCAAGAACGGATTTAAAAGGTATTCTTAAAATGGCTCATATATCTCCGTAGTAATCAAACCTTGACATTCCCCAAAAAAAGTGTATTTAGGAAAAAATGCATATCTCAGTATTTATCTTGGTGTGTACAGGCACAGGCCTTAAGAGGCCCACGCTAATGAGTAAAGCAGGTGGATGATTTAAAATGTGTTCCACAGCTATTGAAAATCTGCTCAGGGACCCTGGCGTACTGTACATGCACACAGAGATCAATTTCTCAAGCATCATGGCATCTAGAGATCTGTGTGAATCAACATTCCTTCTGCATTGCATAAACACACTGAGCTTTTAACTCGATGTGTGATGGTGTCGGTGTTTAGGTGCCTATTCATTTGGTCCATGTTGCATGTGTCAGACTTTGCAATATTGTGTTGCAATCCTGCGTTCTGTGAAAACAAAAATCTTTGGATGTATATTCTATTGCAAGCGTGCTGTTTGAGGACGTGATGTCATAGTCGTGTTTAGAGAAGTACAATAAACACACCTGCCAGGAAAACACTTTACCCCCTCACACAAGTGTGACCATCAACTTAGGTCAGAGACTACAAACAAACCCCACTGCAAAAATAAACAAGACAGAACATCATGAAGTTGCCAGGATACTGCTGTTTATTGGGCTCCAGTGAGTTTTGTTTTGTTTCATTGCTGAAATAAAGCTATAGTCCAGTCTACTTGTATGTAAAGCACTGTGAATTACTTTTGAATATGAAATGTGCTATATAAATAAACGTGCCTTGATTCGCAAAAAAGATGGATAAGTAACAGACTTATGTTCCAAAGTCTGTTATCGAGCACTTCACAAGCTTTACACCCAAGTTTAGTTCTTATCTAATTTCAAATGCTGTATTTAATTTTCAAAACGCTTTGTAGCTTCTAATCTAGCTCTTTAAAAGATTAAGCATGTCATTCCCGTAGCACCAGTGTCACTTTTTCAACAGGTTTTTTTTAAACACTTATCCCTTCTGCCAAACAAACAGACCCCTGTTGGTTAAGTGCTCATCTGGATGCTTTGAGAAATATTTTAACAGAGTTGCAATGTGTATGCTTTTTGGAGAAATCAAGTAATAAATTACTTATAAATGTCAGATGTTGAACACCACACAAGCTTTAAAGGGACCGTTCACCCAAAAATACAATTCTGTGATGATTTTCTCCTCCTCATGTTGTTCTAAACCTGTATGAGTTTTATTTTATTTAAATGAACACAAAATAAGATATGATTTGATAAATGATGGTCACACAGTTGACAGCACCCATTGAATTTCATATTTGTTTTTTCTTACTATGGAAGTTAATGGTTACAATCAGCTTACCATCATTTATCAAAATATCTGCTTTTGTCTTCATCAGAAAAATGAATTCATACAGGTTTAAAACAACATGATGAGAAAATTATGATTTTTGGGTGAACTATTCCTTTAGGCAAGACAGTCTGACCACTAGGGGGAGATGACAGTGAAACTGCATTACATGCCATATTGCCATTAGCATTTCCATGCTGATGAAAATATGTGGGTTCAAATATTTGATCTCTAAATTCTGTGGAACAAAGTTAGCTTCAACAGTTAAATTGTCCTTCCCACAGTGCATTGTGTTAAGTTTATTTATAATCAAAAGTAAGTCTCTCTTTGAACATTTTGAGGTGCTTTCCCGAACAGGGATTAAACTAATCCTAGACTAAAATAAATGTAAGAGCTGTCCAAACTAAAAACAACTTGCACAGACATCTTACAATACATCAGTGCCCTTTGTTTAGCCTTAAAATGAACACATGTAATGTTTTTAATAAGGCATGTTTGTTAAAACTAGTTATATTTCCTAATTAAACTAAGGCCTAGTCCAGGCTTAAAATAATCCCTGTCCAGGAAACTGCCCCCAAATGATTTATCAGTGTAAGCATCAAGACATGCATGTTCTTATAGGCCAGGCTTAAATGCAACTGTCCGTTTTACACAAGCAATCCCTGATTCATTTTTTTACACAACTTGGGAACCCCTTTAGTAAGAAAATAGTTGAAAACTCCTGAGTCACTACAGTAAGCACAAATCTCAATGGTAAATCAGATCTCCACCTGTACACTTGATCTGACAGACCTCTTCTGGGTCACGCAACATGTAATAAAGGGAAATTCTGGTGTGTTCACTATATAATTGAAGCTCTGTATTGCATTTTGTCATAGAGATGGATGACCAGAGCTCATTCGGGGAGTCATCACACACCTGCTGCAGCCTCCAGAGATGAAGTTGGGTCTCTGGTAAGAACATCGCCCTGGATAGAGTCAGCCAAATGCATAAATGAAGTCAACAGCAATCTCCAAAGACCCTTACTGCAACATTTGTGCTTTAAAATGTATTTAACCCAAAGGCTTTGCAGACAAATAATGACGTAACCCTGGCTTTTAATTTTTTTTATAATTCTTTTTTTTTTGAGGATTTGGGACGACCCTTTAGCAACTTAACCAGGCTCTGGTAGGTCAGATTGGGCAGAAGTTTCAATGTATTGGGGCTGTCAGATAGATTATGGTAATAATTAGCTTCCCATACAATGCTTCAGTTTAATTCTATCCACTGAGAGCCATTAGCAGTCGAGAAAATGCGCACGCATGAGACAGTGAGACGTATTTTACACACCGTACCTGAAAGAGAACAGCGTTCTGGATAGATTACCCATGCTAGATTGTCCTCCTTTACTCAAAGAATCTGTTGTGCTCATCTATTATGAGTTTCCTCTTCACTAATGGCTCGGTTGTAAGTGAATACAGTTTGAATGTCCCCCTGAGAGGCTTTTAAACAAAGGGGAAATGGTTAAAACAAATGTGACCCCTTAGTAGGGGACTGCTGGGAAGCCAATTCAATGTTACCATGAGCATCTGAATACCAGGTCAAGTCGAATAAATGAACACACATTTGTGAAATTGTAAAACTTTTAACATAAAGGATAGGCTACGTAACTTTTTTTTAATAAAAATCAACAAAAATCAGTTACTGAGCAAGTATATAAAAAAAATCGGTGTTTAATCTGTCTTCTTAACTCGATTCGTGATTATTCACTTATAATAATGATTTATATTTGAGCTGCGATTTCGCGGGAAATGTCAGTTTGACGTCATTTGACTTCAATCCACGCGTAGCCTACCTAAAATAATGAATCTTTTTTTTTGCTTTTTTTTGAAACCGCTAACATTTGGAAGCAAAATTATGGACATTTTGAAAAAAGTAATCGAACAACGTGCATTTTGAGTTTTAATTTATTTCTCATAAAAGTAAAAAAGTCAAGAGCAACATTGGAATGATTATTTTTTAAATAATCATAAAAACTCGATCAAACTTAAATAAATAAATAAATACAAATTACATTAACATATAAATAGTGTTCTAGTAAACTGCATGAGTTAAAGGCGGTCTTGTCTACATACAGTAAAGGTAACAAAGTGAACGTGCTCACCAGGCACCTTGCCAGTCTGTACCCTATCGGTTTGCTCTCAAAAGTAAAGCGCATGAAAAACATCTCATGTCTCTCACAGGGACAAGTGCATGTCTTTGTCCTGATGAGACTCGAGCTTCATTGACAACAAACAACACGCGTCTGGATGAGCAAAAGGCAGCCTGATTCTACAAGCCACAACAAATTTGAATATAAAAAGTGTCGTGAGGAGAGCAAGACACGGTGAGAAGTCTGCAGATGCTGAAGAGCTGTGAACCATGGTACCATTGAAGAGGAGCGTGAGAAAGACGAGAGCGCAGCATCTCTCCAGCTTCAGAGCGCTGTTAATCCCACTTTATCCAAGAGAGCCGAGCTGTCAGATCTGGAGTTACACAACACAAAGGAAGAGCAAACATGAGCCTTTAGATACATTTTAATGACCATTTAACAAGTCGCTGGTCTAAGGCTAACAAAGGCACGCGTATTTATTAAAACACTCCCTCTTGAGGAGAGGGAATCTTGGGACTTGGTTAACAGCTCCCTTTCACCTCAGGGAAAATACTTGTGTCTTTTTGAAAACGGGATTCATTGGACAGCTGGGAATAAACTGCACAGTAAACATAAACAAAAGGAACTGTTTAAGCAAAACAACGACTGTTTGAGTGACATAAGCCTCGTTGAGAAGAATTAGCATATTCTCTCCTAATCAACAATTAATATATCTCATATACAGTACCTCACAAATGACGCCAAAAATTATTTTCATCTATATTTTTGTGTCCATTCCGGGAACTTTAAATTAATAGAAGTAGTATTAATCGAAATGAATTGCTGCACAAAATATTTTTTTCTTTTTTCTTAAAATTAACCTATATTAACAAAAGAGAAATTGGACGATAACTGTGTTAGTCATGTTGACTAAACGACCATGTTTATATAATGCATTTTTTTATTGTCATTTTTTATGCTTAATTATTTTGATTAAACCAATTTATATATTGGGGAGACCTAAAACCCATGGTTCAGTTTTTGATTTTGGGTTTGAAAAATGTAACTTTCGATTAGGTCACTATCAAATATTATAAAATTTGCGACATTGGACAAGTTACCAAGACTTGATTTGCCAACGTGTATCCATGCCAGCAGCTGTAATTACACATCCATATAGGCTACTACAAATATTTTTTCCTCAAATTGTACTGCCGAATTAAAATTGTATGCTAAATTAAGATTTTTACTATAGTGCTTTAAAACTTTTGTATAATATATGGTTTACTATTTTCTTACCACTTGTATTCCAGATGGCATTGGTCTGATTCTTATATCCATTTTTCATGCATTCATCGACGTATGACTTTGGGTCACAACCCGACATGAGGATTTCTCTGAGCAGGGCGATGTATGCGATGGCTAGTCTTAACGTGTCTATTTTAGAGAGCCGCTTTTCGTAGGGAAACGTGGGCACGTGGCAGCGCAGCTCCTCAAATGCCGAATTGATGCTCAGCATCCTTTTCCTCTCCCGGATGTTGGCGGCGTGGCGCTGCACCTTGTACGGGTGATGAGGCGTCAAGCGAAGCTGATGCGGTCTGTGCTTGTGGATCTCGTGGGGTTCGTCCACAGAGGAGCTGTCCACTTCAGCACCGGCCTCCAACTGTGAAGACTGCGAGTCCAGGTCTGTGAAGGTCAGCTGTGCCTCGGGGAACACAGCCTGACACCCAAGAGAGGACCATGGGGACAACTGTCCCGTCACCGCGCTGCAGTCAAGCAGCAACGTGTCCAGCTGACCCTGAAACTGAAAATTGGGGTCCATTTGGCCCCAGAAGGCAAAATCTGTCGAAGCATCATGGTCGAAATCAAAAAACAGATCCTCCATTGTCACTAAAGTGTGTCTAGGGTTTGTACTGTAAACTCGGCTGTGACTGTCTTTAAACTGGTCAGCCTTATATTTACGTCCTCTAAAGTGCGTCTTGGGGATTAAATAGCTTCGGGTCTCACTGCAGGGTGCTTGTTTCTATTCAACAGGTTTGAAAAGGAGCTCATTAGGACGCGTGCCTCCTCCTAATGATTCTTTCATTGGCATTTCAAAAGCACTAGACAACATCAGCTGATACTCAGAACACGTGTCCAGTCCAAAATTATCTTAAGCCGTGTCCTTTTCGGTTTAAGCAGCGTACTTACTGCACTAACACTGACTGAAGTATTTGCTCGCATTTAATTGTAAGTTTAGTCGTTTTGGAGCATATGTGTGGTCAAATATGTAACCACCTGTCTCATCCTTTAATTCACGAATTATTAAATCACGAAGAAAAAATATATATTTTTAAGGTCGAAAAATAATAATTTACTTTCAAACTGATTTTAGTTGTACAAAATATATGGTGGTTTGCACCAACTTTTTTTAATGATATATTTATCGTTGTGGTAGCCATGCGTTAGAATAGAAAATCAGCTATTTGCAATTATTATTATTATTATTTATTCATTTATTATTATTATTATTAATCGTTGAAAACAAAGAACCCTAAAATTATTGCATTTTTTCGATACATATTTGGGAACAAGACAAGTTGTCTAAAACATTTGTCAAGAGCTTTGGCTAATTAATAAAACAAACATTTATTTGTAGGTATGTAATGTGACTCACATATACATAAAACTAGTTAAAAGCCAAAACTTTAACGTGGGTTGGAGTCTGTTTTTGTTTTTTGTTTCCATGTCACTGATAGAGAATATTTTCTGCAGGTACTTTACATTTAAAGCAAATCAATCTAATTTATTTACTCTTTACATCAAAATTTAATCTCTTTGCATCTTTATATTTTATATCTTAATTTTTCACATTCTTTCTATTTTTCTAAACAAACATAATATAATATTTTATATTTCATTAAGCCACAGTGAACGTCTGTCAAATAATAATAATAATAATAATAATAATAATGTTTTATAGCTTGCTTCTGCGTGTTTTGATTGGACCAAGCGGGAAGAAGAATATAGTTTTTTCTTCTTTCGATATTTACAGATTATAGGCAAACATATACGTTTTATCTATATTTTGTTTATTGGACACACATTTGAAAAGATACGCTTCATAATAGGCTACACTCTTATGAAAACATTGAATCAAATATTGGATGTAAGTAAGTGGCTAGTGAAGAAAGGCTTGTCAGAACCTTCTGCTCTGCAGACAGCCCTGAAGAATACTGCTGTCAAATGCAGAGACCCAGCTATTCTCCACATCTATACACTCAACTACTAACACTTGGAAAGACCATAGAGAGCTTTAGAGTGCCTATAAATCTACAATCATTTGCACAAAATTGAAATGAAGGCCAACCCAGAATTTAAATCTGTACTGGTTTAATATACTGGATTGGCTCACGTGGCTCGAGTCAGTGCACTTCCGCAAAGACTGAGTACTGAGAACATAAAGCACGAAACCATCTGCTTACCATTAGCCTCTGTTTTTGAAGTCGCCTCATCTTTGGATTTTTTTCTTAGCATGGAAAAAACGTTGTTTTATTTGCAATTAAAAGCAAATTCTTCAGAATAATTAATTATTGTAGTATTTTTTAACTTTAACTGTATTTACTAGTATAACCTGCATTAAATTAAATTCAGTTAAATTAAAGATTAATACCCATAAAGCGTCAATCATTTCGGTGTGCAGGCTACTAGTATCAATATGATAATTTTATAAATAAATATCTTTCGGACTTAAATGAAATAAACCAGGGTAATGTAAGATCATTTAGAACTATTATTTAACCTATTTAAATTCATATGGCACTTAAATTGAGAGTTTTTGCGGAGATTTTTGCAGCAAAAAATTGATTTCGTGGCGTTGTTTTAATTTTGCGACAATTTTTCTCTTTAATTCATCAAAGGAATATTCTGAAATAAATATGAAATTTTATTTGTGACCCTAAGACAAAAATAAAATAAAAAAAGGAAAACATTTTTTTTTCTAATTTTAAAGTTTTTCACTTTATTACTTGTTAGCTGATCGTTACTCGGCTAACAGACGAAACATTAGCAAGCAGCCAGTGTCAACAATCCATCAGTAACAGGAATCAAACAAGTACATCATGTTAAGCTTCATTCCGTTAAAACATAATTTAGTCCTATCCATTAATCTCACACTTTCTCTCGGACACACATTATTTCTTATTTTGCAAAAATACTATATTGCATTTTGAGTGCAGTTTGGACGTTTTTATTTTGATCATCAGACTGGTTAAATTAAGTGTTAAATTGACGTCTACGGGCCAATGATATGGGACACAATTTAACGCAAATCTGTTCCGGCATTTTGAGCAGATTGCCATGGGCATCGGTTTTCAGATTTCTCACACAGTCTGCATTTACACCCAATCTGACGGAAATTCGTGTTATAGTCACGAAATATTTGATTAATGCATTCGTGTTATTGACACGATTTCCGCAGTTTTTGTTTTTTTCGATTTCCGATTTCTATTTATAAATAGTTTTTCACGACTTTTTTATGTGTCATTTTATATTTTGTTATCTCATTGTTTTTTCCTACTTTATTTACCATTGTCGCTTGGGGTTGTTGTTAGAATCACTTTTGTGACATCCTAACCCTAACCCCACACTCTAAAAAAACAAACGGTGCTATATAGCACCAAAACTGTTGATTTGAATCGTAACCATAGAAGAACCGTTTTTAGTGCCATATAGCACCGGTGAAGAACCGGTGAAGCACCTGTGTAGAACCATATAGGGGCCATATAGCACCATATTTGGTTCTACATAGCACTATATGGTTCTACACAGGTGCTTCACCGGTGCTATATGGCACTAAAAACGGTTCTTCTATGATTACGAGCAAAGAACCACTTTTGGTGCTATATAGCACCGTTTGTTTTTAGAGTGCAACTCCAAGCGAGAATAGTTTTAATAGCGAAAGAAAATAACATGTAGAAACCAATGCATAAAATTACATCCTAACGCAAACCCAGAACCTAACCCCAAGCGACAATGACTTAAAAATAGGAAAACACAATGAAAAAATTAAATATAATTACATGATAAAGAAAGTCATGCCACAGACATGAAAAACTATTTATAGAAATTCGTGCTGAGTGACACGAAAAAGACATTGATGAAAAACAGCGAGAAATCGTGTCAATAACATAAATAAATTAATCAAATATTTCATGACTATAACACGACTTGCCCTGGGGTAGGCATTTATCAATTGATTAAGTCTTGTGTGATAAAAATTAGATACTTTACTCTAATTAGATGCACTTTCAGGTGGGCTTTGGCTGAACACGATCTCAGATTTTCCATAGAATTCTATAACATTTTCTAAAAATTGTAAGTTGCTGCAAATTGTGCGCAATTTGCTTTATTTTCCTTTAAATCTTGCTACTGCAAAATCGCAACCAAAATTATACAGGCAAACGATATCATTGGATGCCTTTCAGTGCAATTTTCCAGGATGAATGATAAACCAATCATCCAATCAAAATTCATCCGAATTTAAAGAGCGCATTTAAAATGCTGCAGCGCACGAGCTTAGCATAAAGATGTTGCAACAATTTTACGATAAGATGGTGTGAAATCCAATATAGTTATATGCTAGTTATTGTTTAGTTTAGCCATTTTAAAGGCGGAGTGCACAATGTTTCAAAAACGCTTTGGAAAAGGAGACAGGCGACTACCAAAACACACTTGTAGCCAATCAGCAGTAAGGGGCGTGTCTACTAACCGACAACCTTGCCGGGGTTGCGTATGTGTGGGGCGGGTCTTTTAAACGAAGGTCCAGATTCTATTGGGGTAGGGGCGTGTTTGTTTAGGTGATTTCAAATATCAACATTGGCTTTCAAACATTGTGCACTCCGCCTTAAAATCAATCATTCAGTATTCGGTTTTCTTGGTTTTTTTTCAATGTTTATGTTAATTGTAGTAATGCTGATTTAGCAGCAACATTACAGTTAACAAAATAGTAAAATATACAAATACACACATTGTTCAGAGACATCACTGAAAACTAAAACTTTTGCCTCTTCTCTTTTTGGAGACCAAACAATGAGCAAGCCTCCCTATGCCTCTGAATGCTGACCCATTGTATCCTCTTTTATGCAGATTGAAAATATGCCATATATGCCTAGATGAAGAATGTATGTAGTCCCAGTATGTGTTTGTGTTAAAATGTTTAGTTACCTTACCAGATAGCAACTGTTAAACTATGCTGAAATAATGGCCTTCCACGGCAAAAACCCAAAACCACAGAATGCAATCCTTCAGATCTGATAACACCTCCAAAATAACAGCTTCAATCAGATGTCAGACATGCTCTGCTGTGTTTAAAGGACATTAGATGATCATGTCTGTTGATTGTTCCACACTGTTTACCTCTACACAATTTTGTACAATTAGTTTTATCAATACAGAGTAATTGTATGCTTTTGAACTTTCCTCTAGGGATGACTGAGGCCACAGTCAACTTGGATTAGTGCAATGTTTTTGTTTACTCTTTAAATTTACAGTTTTTGTTTTGATTGTATTGCTTGGAAGTATTGGGCCATTATAAGTATGCATTGTAAACATTGAGATACAGTCATCTTGTAATCTCTGCTTGCTAATAAGCCATAGTGTTTGGATATTGCGGCAAGCTACACGGACCATAACAAGTTATTGTGAATTTGTCTACACAATTCTCTGGTCTGGTGAACATGTATTCCAACGGTTTATAAAATAGTGTGAAGCAAGAGTAAAATACAAATTATGCTGTTGTAGTGGTGGGCGTACCCGCCTTACATTTAATAGTCATGACCTTCCAAAACGAATTGTTGTCCACTTTCCACATAGAATGACGTCAATGTGTTGGTAATGCTAACAGACTTAACATGATTTCTACAGGATATTACCAAACTTTGCAGCATAAACAGCCAATAGTGAACTTTAAAGCTTTTAGACAAAAGCCTTAAGAATGTTTTTAAAGGACACAAAATGAACAATAGCAGTCATGTGTTCAAACTTGTGACTCATTGTGTGTGTTTTCAATTAGTTTGGATTTTGTATTGCATTTGCTGGAGAATCCAGCATAAGAATGTAATTCATTCCGTCTCATTGTCTCGCATAGCATTAGCAGCGTTAACTAGTTGATTGCCCAAGTCATTTGTTTGTGCTACATGTGTCTGTTTGGCCTGTTGGATCAGTGCCTTGTTCTGCGCAAATAAACAAAATGTCTAAACAATCAGAGCCCCCCTTAAGTTCCAGGTGCACATTTCAGTCGGTAATTGGGTACAGGGCGAGAGAGGAAATCAAAAGTGTGGAGAGTTTTAGAAGAGTTTGCCTTCACAAAGCATCACAGGCGCCTGCAGGATTTTTGGTGAAAGCACAAAAATCAAACCAAAAATAACTTGCTTTGATGTGACAGTCAGAAGTTTTATATATATTTTTAGACAGACAAAAACAGAAACAGGTGTCCATTAACTGTAGGCACAACACAACCAGTCTGAACGATTATGATAGGAACGATGCACCGTAGCAATGCATCTAGTATGCACGCACCTCTCGATCTCTAACCTTATAGTCAAGCCCTAAAAAAAAACCACGAAGAATTATACAGCAACAACGATAAGTAAGCAGTCAATGCAAGAAATTAAGTATGAAGTGGTGAAAGGATCCGGCGTCTATTTTTATACAGGGTAGCCGGTGAACACACTCTTCCTCTCATTAAAACTGTGGGACACTTTCCCCACCTTTTCCGGCCCTTTCCATCGCTCAGCCCCGTCTGGAAAAGGCATCAGGCTCATAAAATGTTCTTGCACAAACAGTCCTCCTGTGCATTGAACAGAGGATAGATAGCAAAGCATCCGTCACCATCTTAACAATCCACATACAATATGACAACCTCTCGGGTCTGTGTATCACATTCACACTGCCAAACTCTGTTTACAAACCAGTAATTCTCCCAAAGTCTATTAGTTTTTATCCAAAGCTAATAACAAATGAGAAGTGAGTTCTTCTCTTTATCTCTCACCCCTCTCTCTAATTGTTCCAGAGGATCTCAATTTTTGTAGTTGAGCTTTTGAACAACCTCGTGGGTTCAGGGGGTCAAAGCTCTCTGGTTGTTGAGTATGTGTCGCTGAAGAAAGAAACTGACCAGACATTGAGCTTTTTCCCCTTGTGCCAAAGGGCTGAGATCTTGCTGACATGTCATATGTGAATGGTTAGATCCCTTTATTTTTATCACTCAATAGGATAAAGACCAAATGAGTTTTGGCCACAGGTGCAGCCAATATTCTGGTTGGATCTTGAGCAGGTCTCAGAAGTCACCGGATTAATAATAAAGGGAAAATGTTAGTGCTATAAAGAATGTGTTGAGTTTGTTTCAAGTTTTGAGAAGACACTCTGCCATTTTGAGCTTTCCTAAAAGACAAATCTTAAAACAAAGGAACTTTGGGAATGACATACATAGATAAAACCTTTTAGGGTGGTTTCCCGGACAGGGATTAGCTTAAAGGGACACTTCACCCTTTGCATTAAGCTTTGTATAGTTAGAACCCCAGTCATGTTTTTGGATGGTCGTGCATCATTTCCTCAGTTGCCGCTGAGACAGGAGAAATACAGATTTCAGTGATGCACTTCCTTCTTTCAATGATGTAAAAATCATAATTTTGCATCATTGAAAGAAGGAAGTGCAATATCTTTGTTGAGGGGGTGAGACTACAAACACCCATTTTCTCGGTCAAATAGGCACCAAATTCTAAATGTATGTTACATTTTGACTACAAATATGACACACTTTCAATAAAGACTAATGTTTCTACGGGTGAAATGCTCCTTTAAACCAGGACTAGGCCTTAGTTTAATTAGGAAATATAACTAGTTTTTACAAACATGCCTTACTAAAACATTACTTGTTTGCATTTTGGGGCAAAACAAAGGGCACTGATGTATTTTAAGATACGTCAGTGCAAGTAGTTTTCAGTTTGGACAGCTCTTACATTTATTTTAGTCTAGGACTATAGTCTAATCCCTGTCCGGGAAACCGCCCATTTGATGTTTATCATTAAGACCAGACTAAGGGGCTGTCCACACGGAGACGCGTATCACTGTATACGTATAAATTTGTTATCGTATTGGCGTTTCATCCACACGGATCCGGCGTTTTGGGAGACTGAATCCGCTATTTTTTGAAACCGGGTCCTAAAGTGGATAAATCTGAAACCGACACCCTTGCGGTTTCGTCTGTACAGCCAATCCGTATATTTTGTGAAGCGAAAACGTCATCACATCACGTGTCCGAAGCGTCACACGTAACAGCAACAACAATAACGGCGGACTACGTGATTGTGTTCGTGCTACAGAAGCTACTAAAGCCTACTAGCTTTATTACAGCTAAATCTATTGCTTCTATGCAATTGTGGTGACCAACAAGCGATAATGGACAACACCATACGTTGGTTATGCGCATGCTCAAAGTCTTCTTCTCCGTGTATTGTGCATATCTGTGGCAGAATTACAGCGCCCCATACTGGTCCGGCATATATACTACACCGCTTTCAGTCGGTTTCGTGTCTACGGATTATTTTTTTAGAGCAAGGAAAAAAATGATCAGATAGGGAATGCACCGGCTTCGTGTGGACATAGCCTAAGACTAGTCTGTGCCAAAAAAAGCTCCAGATCTTTTCAGCCTGATCTCATGAGAATTCGTATATATTTTTTATGAGTTGGCTAATTCATACGAAGTTAATCGTGCCACAACATATGATATTCATGAAAAAAACAACTGCGAAACCAACCTCCGCCCCTAACCCCAACGTCAAGAGGTGAAGGCAAATCGTACAAAAACTTACGAATGTGGTCGTATGAATTAGCCAACTCGTAAAATATTTTTGAATTTCGTGGGATCAGGCTGAAACGATCTGGAGATTTTTTTTGGCCATTTGATAGTAATTTTTTTAGATTTAAAGAAAGCTAGAACCAGAAGTGCCAACGCTATCCCATGGCAATTAGCAGTGTTGGGGAAAGTGCCTTTTAAAAGTAATGCATTACAATATTAAGTTACTCCCTAAAAAAGTAACTAATTGCATTACTTCGTTACTTTTCATGGAAAGTAATACTTACGTTACTTTTTGTTACTTCGCTGAGGCTTGATCTCTTTCAGGCCTTGCAGGTGTTTTTTGACTGAGAAGTTCTGCATTCAGAAATTGCATATTTCCATCGCAAAAATGTCAAGCTCTGGCCTGCCATCTCCGTTTCTGACTTAAATTTTTCTCGCTTAGGTTCGCACGCATAGAGTTCTTAATTTAACATGACTACGTTCAGTTTAATTTTGTACATTATTATTTTTTAAATAGAATTAATTAATTTGAAAAGTAACTCACATTACTTTTTTTAAAAAGTAGCTGAAATATTCATGTGTACATTTTAAAATGAATGCGTTACTGTAGAAAAGTAATATTATTACGTAATTATTACGTTACTTGTAATGGGTTACCCCCAACACTGGCAATTAGTCTGTATTTTATGAGGTGGAAAATTTGTATTAATTCATACGATCACATTAATAGATTTTTATATGATTTCCTTTTGCCCCTGTGATGTTTAGATTAGGGATGGGGTTTTATTATTGATAATCGTATGTTTTTGTACAATTCACTTTGTACGAATTAAAGGCGACATTTCACAAGACTTTTTTAAGATGTCAAATAAATCTTCCGTGTCCCCAGAGTAAGTATGTTAAAGGGACACAAGGCAGCATTTTTATGTTAATAAATCATCTTCGTAAGTCGGTATATGGTTAAATGACTCATTACATGACGAATGAAGACTCTCTCGCCCGCCCCTACCGTCTGTAGGAAGAATACCCCACCTGCAAGTTCGCTGTATCCGATGTCCGGTGTCCTTCAGTCTCGTATAGTCTTAGATATAGAACGCATTTACTCCCAGACACTAGGGGGAGCTAGTAGAGAAATAATACTCAGACTTGCCTTGTGTGCCTTTAATTCTAGCTCAGAATATCATATAGATCATTTATTATATCATGTTAAAATTGCCACTTTGTAGGTGTGAGCCAAATGAGCTGATCACTTTTTTTTATCACTTAATGACAGTGCTGTGGTTGGATAGTGCCGATTAAGGGGCGGTATTATCCCCTTCTGACATCACAGGGAGAGCCATATTTTAATGACCTATTTTTTCACATGCTTTCAAAGAATGGTTTACCAAAACTAAGCTAATGTGTTCATCTTTTTCACATTTTCTAGGTTGATTCAAGCACTGGGGACCCAATTATAGCACTTAAACATGGAAAAAGTCAGATTTTCGTGATATGGAATTAGCCAACTTGTAAAATACATATAAAATTCTCGTGAGATCAGGCTGGAAGCAAACATGAACTGCACTACTTACATTTTGACAAGTAATTGTGTGTGAAATCAGATTTGTGCTTCAGTCCTAGATCTCACTCACATGGACAAATAATATTTGGCAGTCGTGTGAAAACCACAGAGGATGAGAGCAAAATAACTGCACCACATTCTCAGAGCCTTAGTATCTGAATGAAGAAGCATTAATAAAATGACTAAGACTGTGAAGTACTGCTTATATGATCCCAAACACCGTGATTAAATGACTCATTTCAGTGTTTAAATTGTTTGCTTCGTTCTCATGAATAATCATTGTATGAGTAAAAAACCCTGTGCGAGTCATCTCACAGCTTGAAGGCAACTATTTTTGTTTGTCATTTTTTTCAGGCGAAGCACAAAAACATAAGCAACAAAGTTACATTATGATTGACTCAGAACACTAAAAACATGCTGTTTCTAAAATAAAACTGATAAATGGTACACTATAAAATGTGGGTCTGGCTCTTATTTAGATAGTTTTCAAGTTGGTTATTTATTTGTTTTATTTAATACATATATTATAGGTTCATTTAGGGGTAAAATACACAAAACCATGCAACAAATATAATCAACTCTCGTCCCAGGGTATGTTTTAAAAACTCTTGAGGTTATGGAGTTATGTATCAGCTGTTGGAAGATCTTTATAAAACAGAAAGAGGACATATATCTAAAAAACTAACCACTGCTCTTCTGACTTTAACACAGATGCCAACTACTGCATTCAATTCTGGCATGTCTTAAATTAGTTTGCAGTACACTTTTAAAAGGACACCAGTTTTTGAAAATATGCTCATTTTCCAGCTCCCCTAATGTTAAACATTTTTACCATTTTGGAATCCATTCAGCTGATCTCCAGGTCTGGTGGTACCACTTTTAGCATAGCTTAGCATAATCCATTGAATCTGATTAGACCATTAGCATTACGCTAAAAAGTAACCAAAGAGTTTCGATTTCCTATTTAAAACTTTACTCTTCTGTAGTTACATCGTGTACTAAGACCGACAGAAAATTAAAAGTTGCGATTTTCTAGGCAGATATGCTAGGAACTATACTCTCATTCTGGCGTAATAATCAAGGACTTTGCGGACATGGCTGCAGGAGGCGCAATGATATTACGCAGCAGCCGAAAGTAGTCCCCTTGGTTACTTTCAATAGCAGGGGACTATTTATCGGGCTCTGTGTAATATCATTGCATCTCCTGCAGCCATGTTATGTCAGCAAAGTTCTTGATTATAACGGCAGACTAAAATATAGAACCTAGCCATTTCTGCCTAGAAAATTTGTAATTTTCCATCGGTCTAAGTACACGATGTAACTACAGAAGAGTCAAGTTTCTAAAGGAGCTGGAAAATGAGCATATTTTCAAAAAAAAGTGGAGTGTTCCTTTAAAAATTAAGGCGCTTCACGATGCCATAGTAGAACCATTTTTGACTGAATGGTTCCATAAAGAACTTCTAACATCTGAAGAACCTTTCTGTTTCTTTGTAGTGGATACAGATTCTTCAGATTATAAAAAGATATGAAAAAAAGAAGGTTCTTCTACACTCTAAAAACAAACGGTGCTATATAGCACCAAAAGTGGTTCTTTGCTCGTAATCATAGAAGAACCGTTTTTAGTGCCATATAGCACCGGTGAAGCACCGGTGAAGCACCTGTGTAGAACCATATAGTGCTATGTAGAACCAAATGTGGTGCTATAGTGGTGCTATATGGCCCCTATATGGTTCTACACAGGAGCTTCACCGGTGCTATATGGCACTAAAAACGGATGTATAATTTTTTTCTTAAGGCCTAAAACGATGCCCTTAAAACATACCTAGATCTATAATGAAGAAGATTCTTGCAGCATTTAATGTATGAATAATTCAGCTCAGAGGAAAAGAAGCCACTTTTTTAAATGTGCGCCAAGCAGACATCTGAGAGCAATTTGGAGGTCTGCATGGTTTCAGTGGAAAGGATAACTGGAGGAAGTGGCAGATCTTAGAGTGGGGTCTAGAACACACAAGGCACTGTGCCAGCGTGTTTACACTGCCATGCCTGAGATAAGGGAAAGCATTTGCCTTAAAGCAACAAATGCAGTAAGGCAAAAAATACGACAAACATCAACATGTCAGAGTGTCAACCTTACAGAATTTCTGGAACTGTTCTGCAAGAAATTAAGTTGCACATAAAGGAGGAAATGATTTGAGCTGTGCAACCTTTTTGGGCACAAAGAAATGAGATAGATGTCAAATTAAAGGTGTTTTTTTACGATTCACCTAAAATTATAAGGAAACATTTATAACCCAAGGGATTTTTTACATTTCCCAAAAGCAGCCAAAGCAGACTGATCTCACAGAAAGTCTTGTTATAGTCACGCAAAATTGTATTAATTTATTTCGTGTCCATGGCACAAAATTCAGCTTTTTTTCGTGCCTTGAGCATGGATGTCTTTTTCGTGACACTTACACACATTTCTATAAATAATTTCTCGTGTCTGTGGCACAACTTTCTTTTTCGTTTCATTTTATGTACTGTTTTCTCATAGTTTTTTTTCTTACCATTGTCACTTGGGGTTGGGGTTAGAATCACTTTCTGTTAGGGCTGTCATGATAATAAAATTCGGCTGATGGTCTAATAAATTGTGATGATTATTTAAATGAAATATTTTGCAAGGTTTAGCAGGCAGTAAATATTAATACACATAAAACATTTTTAAAAGTAATTATTTAATGCATATATCTTTGCTGCAAAAAAATTTATTCCTTCCAGATCCTTAACAATAGCATCCTTCCCTTCCCTAAATTTGGAATTGCTGTTTTGGAAATTTATGTTTTACCTGACAGTTCATACTACTAATCAAAGTTTTGCAATATTTCTTTAAATGCTGTTTTTCCACTGTATTAAATGGCTTTGCAATGTATACACTTTAAGTTAAGGAGGCCATCTGATACTGTCTCGTTTATACAGGCGCTGCAGCTCCCCCTTGTGTTTTTTAAAGAGATGTGCAATCATTGCGGTGATCTGAAAACATCGCGATGAGGTCAAACAATCGTGATGAGACAATTATTTAACCATTGTGACAGTCCTACTTTCTGTTACATGTTAGGACATCCTAACCCAAACCCCAACTCTGAGCCCAACACCATGTGAGAATAGTTTTAAAAGCGGAAGAAAATCATGTAGAAACCAATACATAAAAGTAGATCCTACTGACATGAAAAAGAAAGTTGTGCCACGGACACGAGAAACTATTTATAGAAATTCATGCTGGTGTCACGAAAAAGACATTCATGCTCAAGGCATGAAAAAGCTGAATTTCGTGCCATGGACACAAAAAAATTATTTATATAAAGAACAACTAACCTTACTTTCCCATGAACTACATAAAAATAAATTAAACACAATCATTATCACAAAATTGCACACTTGATCTCAATGTTAAACCAGACTACTATATAGTTCACTTCCTTGATTGGTTCAATAATTTTCGTTCAAATACTATTCACCACACAGACAATTTTCTGCGAGACTCTAACAGAAGGTGAACAACTGTAATTACAGGTCACAGTACTTTCATTTAACTGTGTTGTATGACCAACTACAAGCAATGCTAAATATACTTCTGTTAGATCAATGCAGTAGAATCCAACAACTCTGACAGATTGCAACCAAAGTTGTGTTTCATGTAACTCATATGTCTAGATAAATACTGTAACTTAATATTTTTGTGCTGATTTCAAGGCAAATTAAGTGGGATGGATTTTAACATGTTCCTATAGCTCAACTGGTGGGTGGAGGATTGTGTTAGTAACACAAGGTCATGGGTTAAATGTGTGTTATCCAAACCGTTTCACGAGTTTGCATTAACATGTAATCGATAGGGAATGAGATAAAGCATCTTTGGTGTGCTGTCCGAGGGGAGGGCTCCGAGCTCAGAATTTTTGCCTGAATCCAGAGTACGCCACTCTCTTTAACTGGGATAGATGAAACAAAGAGTGAGGTTATGGGGTGGAGAAGGGATCCTGCAAAAACTGTCACGTGACAGAGGTGAGGGACGGCTATATTTATGGTTGGATTACATGTCCATGATCCTCCTGAACTTAGTTAAATAAACTTCATATAAAAATAAAATTTAAAGCATGCAAATAAAGTGTCCTTACTGCACAACTGTGTCGCACAGGTATATTTGTAGCAATAGCCAACAATACATTGTATGGGTCAAAATTATTGATTATTTTTTGTCAAAAATCATGATTTTAAGCTAAGTTTATTCTTCATGAAGTTAGTTTGCAAATTTCTTATTGTAAATATCAAAAACATATGTATCATTGGTAATAAGTAATTTTTTGCTAAGGACTTAATTTGGGCAACTTTAAAGGCGATTTTCTCAATATTTCGATTTTTTTGTACCCTCAGATTCCAAAAGTATTTTCTTGGCCAAATGCTGTATTGTCCTAACCTAACAAACTATACATCATTGGAAAGTTAATTTATTCATATTTCAGGTGATGTATAAATCTCAATTAAAAAAAAATTGGATCTTATATGGCTGGATTTGTTGTCCACAGGGTCACAATTTTCACTGTTTATAAAGCTGATCTGTACAAACATACTTGCAAATATATTTGTATATATAATATATTGCAAAATAACTATTCTGTTATTTAATTTCTGTTTTACTTAACTATTTATATCGTACTGATGTAGAATGCCTATAAGGGGTAACATGTTTACCTTTTCATATTTTAACATATTTATGAATGTGACAATGAAATACTAAAGTAACTCAATGAAAAATAAATAATTGTACAGAAAACCATGTGCTATCCCATGTGGGGCTGATGGTGAAAACATCGCAAACTTATCTTTCTGAAGTGAGGTCTGTCAGCGCTGGAAGGTGTTTCTCTGTGGCGTGTTTCAACTGTTGCCAACATTCTCAAGTTTAATCCCACTGCACAAAACAGGGTCATTTAAGTCAAAACAACAGATTATGAGAAACAGATCCCTAAAACTAAACATTAATCAAAACGAATGAGTCATCGCGTGACGCACTGGGTGTGAGCGCGTGTCCTCGGCTTGCCGCATGCCGTCGGAAGCACGATTCCAGAGGATCTGCAGGTCCGAGAAAGATCCAGGATCAGACGCACGAAAAAATCTATTTCCGTTCTGTCAAATAACATGAACTCATCTGACAATCCTTCCAGTACACTCCAGGACTTTCTGTACATCTGTGGCTGATTTTGTGTGGCGTGAGATTTGATATAATGTCTTGCCAAAAGTGTTTCATGTAGTTTGTATTGCTTAAATTCACTTTAAGTTTCTTTAGATAAAGAGTCTGCCAAATGCATGAATGTAAATGTAAAAGCCCCATTCATTTTAAAGAATGAGTTTTGTATAGTAACAAAATGCTCATCCTTTGCTGGTTGTAGACTCATCCGATTCATAATTTCATGAATTTTTCACTTCATGACAAGCTCTCCTGACTGGTCAGTGGAGAATGTGGGTAACCTACCTTTTACTTTAATGGTCACAATTATGTCTAGTCTATAATAATTCAATCTCGAGAAGCGTATCGGAAAACAAACTCTTGAAAGGAAACCATGGGAGCAAAGAATGTTGTCGAAATGAAAATATTTGCAGTTAGATTACATCACAACAGTGACAACACAACATTATAATGAAAACCAACAACAAATGGATATTGTAGTAAAATAATGCACTTTCCATCCCTCAAATATCTCTGATATCCGAGTCAACTGGCACAGTACAAAATTGAAAATGACTCTTTAGTCTGCATGATATCAAAGAGACAGAGATTGAAATAACACTTTAAATTGACATTTTAATGCATTTGGCAGATGCATTGATCAGTGGCCGGTGACTTTTTCGAGGGCGCTCGATGCAAAGTTCATCCCAACATGTATGAAGCCCGTCGTGTGTGTTTCATAATTTCAAAATATGTTTTCTGCGCGTTGAGTGATCCTGTGTGCATCACGTGTCTTGACAAAATAAGTGCCTGCTGCAGACACGTCTAAAGGGTTTGTGATAAAAGAGACGCTCGCGTTTGCCAGATACTCGCATAATCTCATGCGTAATCAGAGTTTAGTGTTAAGGGAGTGTCTTGTTTGTATTTTGTGAACGTGAGCGTCTCTTTTATCATAAATGGTTTTGACGCATGTGCAGCAGGCACTTATTTTGACAAAACACGTGATGCACATGGTTCACATGACACAACAAACACATATTTTGAATTTGGGCCATCGGATAAGGCGTCATGAGCCGCCACTGGCATTGATCGAGTGATCCTGTGTGCATCACGTGTCTTGTCAAAATAAGTGCCTACTGCAGACACGTCTAAAGGGTTTATGATAAAAGAGACGCTCGTGTTTGCCAGATACTCGCATAATCTCATGCGTAATCAGAGTTTAGTGTTAAGGGAGTATCTTGCGTGTATTTTGTGAACGTGAGCGTCTCTTTTATCATAAACGGTTTTGACGCGTGTGCAGCAGGCACTTATTTTGACAAAACACGTGATGCACATGGTTCACATGACGCAACAAACACATATTTTGAATTTGCGCCATCGGATGAGGCGTCACGAGCCGCCACTGGCATTGATTTATAGTGCATTACAAGGTATACATTTTTTTATCAGTAGGCCTTTGTGTGTTCTCTGGGTTTGAACCCATGGCCTTTTGCACTGCTAATGCAATGCTCTACCACTGAGATATCCTGGAACACTTAACCCATGATCTTAAAAATAAAAATCCTTTAAAATAATTTAAAAAAAATTCTACGTAATTGCCTAAATACTATTTTGACTATTACCTGTGTGACGTATAGCAGCTGATAACTGAATTAAAGATGCTTCAGCCTATTACTTAAATGCCTATTTATTTAACCCATCACAGGTCCTATTCAGGACCAAAGCTATCATCTAGGATTTATTTTAATGCAGGTTTAAAGGAAAGCCCTCCTGAGGAAGCTGAGAGAAGAGGATTCGGCAGAGCGCAGCAACGGCCCTTGGCAATGCACTGCTCTTTCGGGGGCTATGAAAAATAATTTCCTCCCGAAAGAGCAGTACAAGGGAAGACTCCTGAAGTCGGGGAATATGAGCCATGCTGAAAGAATGCACACATGACTGTGACCGCCTGAATTAAATGTCAAAGACAGACAGCCATACTGCACATGCATGCCATGAAATGTTTACTTAACCTTGATTAGAATATGAACGTATTCCTCCACACCATCCAGAACAGAGATTCAATGCACTTTAAATCTCATTGGGGCTGAAGCACAGCATGAAAGTACTCTAAAAACTACAATAGACTTATAAAACAAACAGAATAAATAGCTTGTACTTACAGTAATGTAAATGTTACAGATAAATATATGAAGCTGAAGCCAATTCCTAGTGACTAACAGAGATTGCAGATTTTGTGCGCACGTGTCTTTTGATTTTATGTCGTCTTTGGTTTTCATGCACTTAAATAATAGTTCACACCTTGTTCTCTTACCCAGTGTACGTATACAGCCATAAGTCATTGTCACAATCATATTTTAGTCTACACTCAAATATTATTTTTGACCCATAATGGGTAAATCCTGGACAGAACACATATGCTTGGTTAAAATGACCCTATGCTGGGTTAAAAATAAACCAAATTTGGGTTGTTTTTATGGAACCATGGGGCTTAATAACCCAGCATTGAGTCAAAAATAACCCAGCAATTTTTAGAGTGTACTTTTCCTTAAAAAATTTCTTGACTGTCTTTCACTGTAAAAAGTGCATGCAAGCTTTTTTGGCAAGAACTTTCTGATAAAAACAGACTCATCTCACGGAAAGTCATTTTATAGAGACGAAAAGCAAGAATGTCTTTTTCATGTCACTCGCACAAATTTCTATAAATAGTTTGACTTTCTTTTACGTGTCATTTTATGGATTGTTTTCTCAGTTTTTTTCCTAGTTTCTTACCATTGTCACTTGGGTTTGCGGTTAGAATCACTTTCTGTAACATGTTTAGACATCCTAACCCAAACCCCAACTCTGAGCCCAACGCCATGCGAGAATAGTTTTAAAAGTGGAAGAAAAACATGTAGAAAACAATACATAAAAGTACATCCTAACCCAAACCCCAAATCTAACCCCAAGCGACAATGATTTAATAATAGGGGTAAAAAAAATTAGAAAACAATACATAAAAAGACACGAAAAAGAAATTCGTGCTCAAGTCGCGTAAAAAAGCTGAATTTCGGGCCATGGACACAAATAAAGTAATCTAATTATTTGTGATTATAACACAACTTGCCATGAGATCATGCTGGGAAAAAAATCACTTCTTTGAACAGGACAGAGTAAAATCACTAAAGCTACAACTAGAAACATTGCAAATAATGATCGTAAGAATTCAAAATGTAAAAATTAAGAAACTGAATTACACATTAGGGGGCGCTGTGATGCATATGGCTGCTACATTCGGGCTGTATTGAGGTCCATATACTCACAAGGGACCCAAGTAACAATGGCGGCTCGTGACTGGTCATCCGAAGTGCGCTAATTCAAAATAAGTGTTCGGAGTGTCATGTAAACCATGTGCGTCACGTGTTTTGTCAAAATAAGTGCCTGCTGCACACGCGTCAAATCCGTTTATAAATATATGCAAGACACTCCCTTGACAGTAAACTGAGACTACGCATGAGATTAATGCGATTGTCTCTTTTATCATAAACCCTTTAGACGCGTCTGCAGGCAGCAGGCACTTATTTTGACAAGACAAGTGATTCACACAAAAAATCTCTACGCGCAAAACACATATTTTGAAAAAAGGAACCACACACATACATGTGACGAACTTTGCATCAAGCGCCCTCGAAAAAAGAAGTCACCGGCTGCCACTGGTATTTAATGAATGTATAATGCATGCAGATTATTATCATTATGTCATTTTTTTTACAGAGGTGGCATTTAGCAGCGTTTGCATTTGAGCTCTTAATTTATTCCGCTAATTAATATTATATAAAGTAGGAGGGGTACACAATCACATACTGTAAATACATGCCACTAAACTTCTATTTTTATTGCTTACGGTACGGTACACTGTAAAAAAATTCAGTCGAAATTACAGTGTTACTTGCAGCTGGTTGCCGGTAACTTACCGTAGATTTAAATGTGTGTTATTTAAAGGCAACATTTTGTTTAAAGTTAAATGAACATTAAACATTTACAATTCTTTGTCTTTACAGAGTAAAACTAAAATAACAGCATCAAGCAAAGCATTCTGGGAAACAAAATCTGAAGCAAAACACAGAAAAAGGTTGATGATGATTTCTGGTTCCCAGAATGCTTTGCATGAGGCTGTTATTGTATAGTTTTATTCTGTAAAGATGAAGACTTGTTAATATTTAATATTTATTTAACTTTGAACAAACTCTTGCCAGTAAATAACATAAATTTAAATCTAAGGTAAGTTACCGCCAACCAGATGCAAGTAACATTGTAATTTCGACTGAATTGGTTTATGTCTTTGCATTGTTAGATTAACTTATTGTTCAAAAGCTCCTTTATAAAAAAAACTAATTCACTTAGGCTTTCTATTTTTTGTGTTGGAGTTAGCTTTAATCTAACATCTATTATTACTATCCTGAAGTTTGATCAAAGACTTTCTATCTTGTCAAGACTAAAGGTTTTTGATGTGAAGCTTTGATGTTTTTTAAATCAGGTACACACACACATACGCCACCTGAAATTGTCATTTGAGATTCCTCTGGGAACTTGGCTGCCCTCACTCATACAGAAGAATATTAAAAGCATTGACCTCTGTCTACCTTCCCCTAAACCTCTAGCAAACACAGCGCTCTCATCTCCTGGGCCGGTTGGAGGGCTATATATCTAAACTAAATGATCTTGTATGGAAAATGTGTGCCTGTAACAAACCTGCTTCTGATGCTTCTGATTCAAGTGACTTTGACAGAGCAGATCTAAATGCTATGATAGAGTTTAGTTAAAGTAGATATTTAAATCCTTTGCAAACATGTAAAGATTTATTAAGCACTCATCTATGCTTCACAGAAGGACAGTAGTGTGTGATCAGAGCATGACTCTAAAACTCCCTCTCACTGACAGCTGATCAGTCAAGGAACGCAGCGATCTTTTTACTGTGCATGAGACTTATGAAACCATCCTGGTTTGAGCCAGCAAGACCTTGACCTGGTAAACCAACGCTCATTCTCTGAACTCGTATAACCACCACGCAACATTCCCAGGCGCTCAAACCCTTATAATGTGGCAGACTTCAAAGACAACTTGAAAGGTGTAGATATCTTTCTGACTTCAGGCCTTGCCAGGCTGGTGGAAAACAAGGCAATCTGGTTCGTATTATTCGATAAGCATCCCATTTTCATAGGCATTTTAATAGCTGAAAACTATTTCTTTTCAAGGTTGGGACGATAACTTCATACGACTCGCAAGGAACCCCAGGCACCGTTTGCAGGGGTCACCGTATCTTTTATTATGTAACGACACCAAACCAGCAGGAAGTCTGATTGACGGTTTATGCCACTGGGATGGCCAGGCAGGATCAACTTGTTTCCTTTGATAATACTGCTGGGGTTCTTTTCATCTGGGTTTTTAAACCACACATCACTTTTTAACCCCAGTATCATTTATACTGTAATTGCCAAATTCATAGTGAACTACACTATCTTGAAGCGACCAATTAGAGAAGTTGCTGTTACCAAAATAGGAATCTCATTGAATTGGTAATGGTCTCCACACTCTTAACCAGCTTTGCAGTTGGATGAAGTCATATATTTTCTTTTTTTAGGGCTCTCTGCCTCTAAATTGTGACCTCAGACAACAAAACCAGTCATAAGTAAAAGCCAACAATACATTGTATGGGTCAAAATTATCATTTTTATGACAAAAATCATTAGGATATTTAGGAAAGATCATGTTCCGTGAAGATATATAAATATATTAAAATGTATTTATCACTAGTAATGTGTGTTGTTTTATATGGACATTAGGATTTAATTTAGATAATTTTCAAATAAAGTGGAGTGTACCTTTAAAGTTATCTCATTTTCCAGCTCCTGTAGAGTTAAACATTTGATTTTTACCGTTTTGGAATCCATTCAGCTGATCTCTAAGTCTGGTGGTACCACTTTTATTGTAGCTTAGCACAATCCATTGAATCTGATTATACCATTAAGCATATCACTCAAAAATAACCAAAGAGTTTTGATATTTGTCCTATTTAAAACTTGATTTTTCTGGTGTTACATTGAGTACTAAGACCGACAGAAAATTAAAAGTTGTGATTTTCTAGGTTGATATGGCTAGGAACTATACTCTCATTCCATCATAATAATCAAGGACTTTGCTGCAGTTCTATGGCTGCAGGAGGCGCAATGATTTTACGCAGTGCCCGAAAATAGTCCCCTGCTATTGAAAGTTACCAAGGGGACTACTTTCAGGCACTGTGTAATATCATTGAGCCTCCTGTAGCTAAGTCCTGGCCTGAGTGTCCCTTTAAAGACAATTTTCTCTCTTTTCTTGCACCCAGATTTTCAAATAGTTATATCTCAGCCAAATATGGAAATCTTATTTGTTCAGTTTTTAGTTTATGTATAAATTTCAATTTAAAACACACACTCTAAAAATGGCTGGGTTATTCTTGACCCATAATGGGTAAATATTGTACAGAACACACTGCTGGGTTAAAATTGACCCGAAGCTGGGTTGTTTTAACCCAACTGCTGGGTTATTATGCCCCATGGTTGCATAACAAAAACCCAGCATTGGGTCATTTTAACCCAGCATGTGTTCTGTCCAATATTTATCCATTATGGGTCAAAAATAACCCAGCCATTTTTAGAGTGCAGTGATTCTTACAACACAATTTTAAACTTAAAAAATATAAACTTTTTATTATGAGTTTTAGCCATTAATTTACATGACAACAGCATTTTGGGGGCCCAAACCCTCTAAACTCTGCTGGGTCATTTTTAACCAAATGCTGGGTAAATATTGGACAAAACACATGTTGGGTTATAAATAAACCTATGCTGGGTTGTTGTTAACTCAACTTTGAGTTGAAATTAAAAAAAATAACCAGGCCATTTAATAACCCAGCATGTTCTGTCTAATATGCACCCAGCATTGGGTTAATAACCCAGCAGAATTTAGAGTGAAAACAGAAACATTAAACAGGCTGTTTAAACAAGTGAATTTTTTAAAATATATTTTAAATGAAGCTTATGAAGCCAATATGGAAGTGACTTAAACTGCAATTCATCGATGGGCCGATAGACGCTGGCTCCAAAAGGGAGTCAATTCTCATAGACCCTCCCATGTAAAAATGCCCAACTTTACATCAGAAAATAATATGTTTACCGCCTTTCATGACAACTGTAAGAGGAGTTAATGTTAAAGGTTAATTCATCTGTTAAATTTATATTAAGCCTTAAAGTTTTGCCTTACTAAGGGCGTTGCCACTAGCGACGAATGAAATGCCACTGCAGTCTCTACTGCTGAGCAAGGCATGCCTGGTTTAAGCAACCAGCCACTCAGCTTCACCCGCCTCTTTACCCATTTTCGGTTAATCCGAAAACTATTGGCTTAAATAAAGATCTTCACAAACCTATGGGTGACATCATGGATACTACATCCATATTTTTTACAGTCTATGGTTAAAACAGTGACGTCATGTGCATGTGTATTACATGTTAAGACGTGTCACTCATATACCAAAATACTGACATAATAAAATAAAATTTTGCGGATCCATGTGAATGGGTTTTGTTTTGACCAAATTAATGTCTGCGCACAGTCAATTTAAACTTTTTAAAGATACAAAAGAAAAACAATAGTTTCACACCGCCAAGGTAAAAAATAGTCCCAAGCTGTCACTGGGATGGTATCCTTTAAAAACGTGCTAATATATACCATTTAGGTACCAACATTTACTTTTGAGGTACTAATATGACCTCTTTAGGTGCAAAGCTGTACTTTTTAAAATGGTACTACGCCCCAATGACAGCTAGGGACAATTTTTTCTTGACAGTAGGCTATATCATTAACAGTATTGCTCTGCCAGTGGGCAATCTTCGTGCCGGCCTTCTCTAACACTGACATGCCTGGCTTTTCTCTTTTAACAAGACACACAAAGCATCTTTTCTGTATACTGTTGAAAAAGGTCAGAGGATCAGATCTGTCATTCTTTGGGACAGACCACAAACCAAACATGTATACGAGGCTTTTGCTCCAAATCATCAGGCTCTGGATCATTTACCGACAACAGTTTGTTTGCTGGATGAGTTATTGACTTACCCCACGGGTACGTTCTTTGTGGTAACTGCAAAGACTTCAACTTTCTGGTTGGTGGAAACTGTCGCACACTGACTCCTTTGTGTTTAGGAAAGATTCAAAGCTTGGGAAATAAACTTGTGTCAGTTTTCAAGCAAATTCCCAGGCAAGCAAGACGATGCTGGAATATGCATTTCCCACCAGACTAATCTGTTTTTGGGTTGGAAGATTCATCGTCCTGCTTAGAGAAACTTAAGTCATTCATGCACACATGAAGAAATCTAGATATCTTTGATCTAGTGAAATCTAATTGTGTTAAATTTAAATCAATTCCTTACTTAATCCGATTGATCTGGACTTATGACATTCTGTCTTTTACACTGAAAAGCTATTGTGAAATGACAGCATTTGCAAATTAAGAGCAGAGATGCATCACATTGCAAGTATGCCATGCGTGCAAAGTGCGGCTCCACCTTAGGCTTTTAAGATTTACCCAGCTTTCGTTGGGAAAAGACTCCACCCCTCAATACAACGTATGTCAGGTTGTGAGCGTGTGCATGTTACAGGATTAGGTCCGCTCAGCTGTGAGGCTAAATAAGGCTGGTTATGTCATTCCCACATGTTCTTATGCAGATGAGGAGATCACATCTGCGTGGACAAATATCCGCACAATGGTCGCTGCACACCAAATGTTTTAAAGCCTTGAGAGCATTACCAGCTTCCTGGTGGCCTGCACTTTATAACGGTCCATTTTTTTAAAGTCCATGCCAACATCTGCCTTCGAGACCCCCATCCATACATAAACAAAAAGACGCACATAAACACCCCCAAAAATCTCGATAAGAGTTATGAGGACAGCACCACAGGCCTTCGCTCTAAAGGAAAAAGCGTGGAAGCACGAGGCAAGGCCTGCCAGGAGAATCGCTCCATCAATCCAGCGCAGGCACGCGCTTGCCAGTGATCCGTACCATGAGATATGTAGCCGGGATGTGGGATTTCTTTTCATTTTTTTCTTTCTTATGAAAGACTCTTTAGCCAGAAGGAACGGATTTGCAGGCCTGCTTTGATCCCTCCTTTATGATTCTTTTATTTGCTTTAGCCACATCCCCTCTCTAAGCCGCACTTGGCGAAATGTGCTTTGAATTAGAGTTGGGGGGTAACGGGCCGTGCGACATCCTCACTCCACCACAGGAGGCGATGTGCTGAACCGGGATGCAACCAATCGGTGTGCTTAACTGATAAACAGGTATTTATTCAATCAGATCATATTAATGCTTTCAGTGTTTGCATGCAACATAAAAGTCGAGAATTTTTATTTTTTAATTATTTCACATCATAATTTGTATTAAACACTTTTAGATGAGATGGTATAGTCAATGACTTTTGTGCATCAACTCTCTTTCTAAAAAAAAGTTTTTATAGCGATCCAATTGAAGACCAACTTTTGGTTCCTCAGCGAAGCATTCAGTCAAAGGTTTTTAGAAGAACCTTTTTAATAATGTGAGGAAACAAATTTTACCACTAAGAACCTTTTGTGAAACATCTTTATTCTTTAGGTCCTTTATGGCAGTGGTTCTCAAACTGGGGGGCCCTAAGATGGTGCCAGGAGGGCCCAGTTTAATGACATTTATAAAATACATTAATTTATTATAAGTTCACTGTAATTAAAGGCAGGGTGCACGATTTTTGAGAAACGCTTTGGAAATGGGAGTCGAGCCGAGTACCACACACTTGTAGCCAATCAGCAGTAAGGGGTGCGTGTTGACTAACCGACATAATATTGACATTCTAGTTGAAAAATGAGCCTCATATGAGATTCATTCATTCGCATTCGGAAATCGATTCTTACGTCTGGCAAAGATGACGAGCGAACACCATAACAGCCAAAGTCAGTTGTTCAAAACCTTTCTTTTTAGTAAACTCTGTGTACACAAACAATGTTATCAATGCTCACGTTCATGTGAAAAGATCCAGGCGATACTTCGAGCAAAGTTCCATGTTGTGTCGTGCCGCCTTAGTGTTGCAAAAATAGTGGTAGTTCGGTAGCAGCGTACAGCGACTGGAAGAACGCATCAGGAATCGAGTAGGCATCACAACCTAACCAAGATTGTAGTTTCTTTGAATGACAGTCGAGGTGCAAAATGTTGTCTTTCGTAGCCCTCTCCTGTATTCATAAGAATCATAGACAGTAAAAGATAAGAAATCCGTAAATCATAGCAAGCTAGCCAGTGCTTGTCAGTAGCCTACTACTCCGTAGGTACTCAAGATGGCGGCAATGACTGATTTTCATGTATATGTTTTTGTTTTTTTGGGGTATTTTTTATGTCATAAATTTTCCCATGAAGGGATGCATCGTACACAAGGGGGATGCATGCCGAAAAGGTTTCAGAACCACTGCTTTATGGAATTATTCATCCAAAAAAGGCCCCTTTATGTTTACCTTCATGTAATGCTTTAAAGGTGCCGTTTTTTTCCCCGTGTTTTCTTTGATTGTGCTTACGGTGCGCAATATATTGTGTTCCCGAAATATTTTTTTTTTTTTTTACAAAATTTACTTTTCCCTATAGCGCTGTTTTCACAGTCTTAAAAATGGGTGGATGTCTTGCTTCTCTCGATGGTATGGTGACAAAAACACACTAACGCAACCCTTTCTCTTCTCTATGGAAGCACAACAATTTTGGCATTTTCCTGTATGCAGAGGTTGGTCAAAAATTTAGAAGATTGTTGTCATTTACCTGGGAAGTAGAGGTCTGTAGTCCAAACCGGCCTTTCTCTGTAGTCCTTAAAAATCGAATTCTGTTAAAGAAAATATATCACTTGGCATTGAACTTTGATCTTTATAATTTTGCAGGCATTATTAATGCTCTAACAGCAACATTAAACATTAATTAAAGTTTGAAAAATGGGATCAGGAAAAACGTGAGCTTTAATAACACCACCGTTTTTCAACATTTTACTATGTTCTTACCTCAACTTAGACTAATTAATACATACCCATCTTTTTTCAATGCGTGCACTTAATCTTTGTACAGCACGTTGTGAATGTGTTAGCATTTAGGCTAGCTTTTGAACAATGGGATCACGAAAAACGGCACCTTTAATATTCACTTGATTCACTGTGGTTTTGTGATAGCTCTGTTTTCTCTACAATAAAGTTGTACATTCACATGCTTTCGTTTCATACGAGGTGTGTTTGTGCTTCATCCCATCTGAGGAAACAGTCTGCCATCGCAGAGAGCGCAGTGTATGTGCATCCGCTTGAAAACGTAAACACAATTATTTCTCAACGGAAGTGGATACACTACAGACCGGAGAATAAATAAACATGTATGTATACAAAAAGTAAATAAACCTAACTGAAGAAACACACAGCGCGTCATAACATCTGCCCTTCATCTCTGGCTGGAATCCATGCTGTTTACTAAGGTTAAACCGAAGCACGAACGATTGTGCATCGACTTCAGTCCGGGAGGTAGTCAAGGCCTCTGTCACCCGTATTCGATTTCCTCCACAATGATGTTAGAAAAAGAAGACAAATGCCATGTGATGGGTGCTTTTATTGTGGCACGCTGAGTCTTCGGTCTTTGATGAAGTCGTGCTTTATGATCCTGTCAAACGCAAGTGTATGCCACATTCTCCAGTGACTGAAGAGCGATCTTAAGTCAAGCTCTTTTACTGTAGGCAAAGCAAATAAATGTCTCCGGCAGGGTGTAAATAAAAGCTTAAGTAGGTTCTTGAATCTCAAACATTGTGCTTCTATATTCAGGGGTACACAAACAGTGGGGACCGTTTAACAGATGTCATGGCATGGCAGGTTTGCATGATGTCATGCTAATTAACAACATACTGTACACTGTTGGACAAAATATGTACCCCAGCTGTCTCTTTAAATAGGTCCTAATATGTACCATTAGGTACAGGTATGTATACATTGGGTACCAATATTTAACTTTGAGGTACTAATATGAACTCTTTAAATGCAAAGCTATACGTTTCGAAAGGGTACCAACCCAGTGACAGCTGGGGTACATATTTTGACAATTTTTTCGGACAGTGTAACAACTAAATCTATTTTTGTCGCAGCAATTTTGCCAAGCTGTGTCCCTAGAAGAACATTTCTGTTAAAAAAAAAATCGGCCTTTGAGACTTTATAAAATAAAGTTGAAATAGGTTAAACAATTTCAACATTATTTTAAAAGTTTCAACAACTCATCACTGTTTCTCTTGCACATAAGTTACTACCTCAAACTGTTAAATTGTTAATACTGTACATCTGCACATCCTGTATATAGTCCATATTTCAACTCTACATTTCCTATACTCCCATAAGAACATAGTTTACGTTTATTTATTTATATATATATATTTCTTTTTTTCCTCTTTCCTTCTCCTATATGTTCATACATTGTATATGTGTATGTATCCGTGTAAATTTGTGTATGTATGTACAGTCCTGGCATTCTCTGTGGACGGCAAAGTAAGAATTTCATTGCTCAGGGAAACCTGTTTCCTTACTGGGTACATGACAATAAACGCTTTGAATCTTGAATCTTGAATCTAGTCAAGATAAAAAAGAATAAGTTGAAATGACCTGTAAAGTCAAGCTGATTATACTAAAAAATTAAGTTAAAGAAAAAGAAAATACAGTGCCAGGAAAAGCATAAAGTTTGACAAACTTAACCATATTTTATGATTATTATTTATATTCTTTTTTTATTTGAGGATGCTATCTATCCTGCTATGTGACTGGGTCGAGTCTGACTACATACAGCACTATTAACCCAGATATTAGCCTCTTTCACACAGTAATCCCGGTAAATTACCATTAATTTAAATACAAAAATGTGCTGCAGTGACGTCCCGTCTTTTTACCAGTAATACATCATTCACACATCAGTATCAAAATACCGGTAAATTCGGTGAGAAAGCGGAAGTTACCTGTAACGGGCGGCGAGCTCAGTGTTGTATTTGTAGACAATCCACGTCGTTCATATCCACGGTCCGAACTTTGTTGTTTTCACGTCTGTGGTAAACGCTGACGGTCGCGAAGTTGCTCGTGACCAAACAACATTTCATTGCGTCTTAAACAACAGTACTGTTTTGCACTTAAGCTTCACACAGGGTGTGCTAAGGAGGTCGGCAATTCGATGGTAAGCTGTTTTAAACAACTTTGGTGAAGAAATGTGGACGTAAATTTCAGGTGTGCTCCACTTTCAAGCAGCGTGTGTGTGTGTTGAAACGTCCGTGGGGGTAACTGCGTCATCATCTGTATTAAAACGTTATGATTGGCCCGAAGCTGTCAGCGCGGTCTGGCGTCGTCCGTTCTAAATGCCGGTAATCTTTATTTTTTGTTCACACATATCAGTATATTACTGGTAATCTTACAACCTCTCATACTGGTAAATTGGCAGCACTGATGTACCGGAAAGGTTTTGTTCACAAATGACCTGTTAACTGCAATTTACCATAAAATGCCAGTATTGTATGTATGAAAGGGACAATTGTCATCACTAAATATTATGAGTTTTGGGCATATACTTAAAAAATCTTAGTTAATTGGACTTTTAAGTGTATACAATTCATTAAACTTAAACATTCAAGTGAAATTAACTTTTTTATTATAATTACATGTTGTAGGGAATAGGCCTACCCATAATCCTTTGTGCCCTAATATTCAAATTATTCATGCTTTTTCATAGAATAAGAACTGTTAAGAACTTTATTAATTAAAAAATTTGTTTTAACAATATTTCGTAGAAATGCAATGGCGGCCGGTGACATCTTCCGAGGGACGCAAATTCAAAAAATGTGTTTGGTGCGTCATGTAAACCTATGTACATCAAGCATGATGTCTTGTATCATAAACCCTTTAGACGCGTGTGCAGCAGACCCATATTTTGACATCACATGATGTGACGCACATGAGTTAACATAATGCGCCAAACACATATTTTGAAATGAAGCCACACACATGACGGGCTAAATACATGTTGTGACTAACTTCACATCATGCACCCTCAAAAAGAAGTCACCGGCCGCCACTGGGTTTAAGCTCTTATATTATTGATTTTGTTTAATAATTTTGATCAGTGTTTATCTACATCAGCGGTGGTCCTGGAGGGTCACTGTCCTGCAAAGTATAGCTCCAACCCTGATTAGGGTTTGATTAGTGTTGGAGCTAAACTTTGCAGGACCCTGGACCTCCAGGACCAGGAATGTCCACCCCTGATCTACATGAACCATGATTAGTCCATTTTATTGTATTTCGAATGTTGAAAAGCACTTTTGTGTGTGTTTCTGTGGAGAATCACATTTATTCAATGACTGACGTATAGTCAATCATGAATTTTGTGTTATAATACCATTCATAACACTACAAGTAATTTAAATCATCTTAAAATTAAGTTTACTGAACTAGAGATTTTAAGTTAAATGTACTCTTGTTTTAGTTCACATTACTTAACTTTCCTCCTATTTTTTAAGTAAATTTAACTTAAAAAGGTTTTAAAGTGATTCAGGACAATCTGTTTTTGCAGTTTTCTTTCAATAAATTGGCTTTATCATCAAAATTTTGGGTCTTAAAATTTACCGTATGTCTTCATAGCACATCAAGCTCTTTCATGTGAAAAGATCAAGGAAGATTTAATTCCTCGTGATATACTAACATCAGACGGACGATGCATAGAGCATATAAATCAGAATCAGGTTTACTGTTCTGCATTAGCTCACTGGTACATCGCTGTCTGTTTATCCTTCAAACACACCCATACTGAACTAATGACTGAAGGCCTGTTGGAAATGATCTGTTAAAGTACTTGAGTACCACAAAGCAGGTGCACTGCACTGCTGAGGAGCAATGAGACGAGCTGATTACTGCTGTCTGCCATCAGGATGCTGAGAGAGAGAGAGAGAGAGAGAGAGAGAGAGAGAGAGAGAGAGAGAGATGGTGTAAATCCAGACCTGACTCTACATGTGGTATGCATTTGACACTATAAACACACAAAAGCTTTCTGGCAAACCTCCCGCCCATCAAACACCAATAGAAGAATAACATTGTGGAGTGCCCCGTTGCATGCAAAGCACCCCCACTCTTACCCACCGACTTCCTTTTATCAGAAAAACATGTCGGCTGGTTGTGGAGGATGTGGAAGTGAACTGGCATAAATAAAAGGGCATCATGAGTTGAAATGTTTATACGTGGCGTTCGGGTACTTTAGTTGGGCCAGGCTGTGGCCTGCTCTTCACCAAACTGTCAACTTCAGACAAAAACACACACATGCAACAGAGTCGATTAAACAAATGCAAACGAAGTCCGTCCTGTTTATCGAAGAACAGCTGAAACAAAATTTAACAGTGGCTCTGTTACAAAATCAAGTGAGCAGCCTTGGTAGGCAGTATTCAAATAATTGTAATTTATACATTTGTAAAATTGTAATATTAGTTACAGATTTACTTTTTTATAAATAAATGCAAATGAAGTATAAAGGGTATCCATTGACGTCACTTGTCCACGTGACCACACAGGAGCAAGCTCTCTTTTGAGTGGCAAACGTTCAACAAAATGGCTGGTTTTAATAGCAGCGGCTGCGAAAATGCCAGTAAAACTGACTATTATCAGCTTAAATTGAATTTAGTTGGACTTGATAGCAGAGGTGGACAATACTTAGTTACATTAGTTACGTTTTCCAAGCATCTGTGCTTTATTAGGGTGTTTGTCTTGGGAAAAATTTACATCACTACATTCTAAAGCATAGAATCATGTATTTGTTTATATTGCATATTAAAATTTATTTAATACCTAATTACATTAAAATTGTGTACTTTTACTTGAGTAAAAGTACGTTCATGTACATAAATATTAACTGTTAAACAACAACTTGTGTTTATGAAATGTAATAGAGTAAAAATTATGATAATATGCTTTGGAATGTATGTTTCCAAAGAAAAACACGGATAAAATACAAATACTTGAAAAAATACTTTTAAGTATAAGGTAAAACCTCTCCTTGATAGTGACCCTACAGTAGCAACTTGTCAACCCAACTGTGGTCTGTGGACGTTGGCATGAACGATCAATTTACTTCTCATTTCGATGTTTTTTTTTGCAGTCAAAAAAAGATAGCTCCGAATTCTTGTTTTCTGTTAGTACAGTCTATCGCACAACAGCCTTTTTCAATTTAGACGCGTTTTCCCCGTGTTTTCGCTGATTTCACACGTATTCAAATGTTGACGCTCTGTCTTTTGCCACTAAGTGGGCGTAACCGCAGTCATTTTCGCCGAAGGTGACGTCAAGTGCATACCCTCTATTGTAACTAAATTATATATAAAGTAAATAAAAACAATTATTAAAATAATTACAATTATTTTAATACATTTAATAACATATAAGTGACCCTGTCTGTAAAAATGTTTACTGTTTTCTACATAAAATCATCATTCTGTGAAAATATAACCTTGAATCTTTAATATTTACTGAGTAAGATCATGTCAAAGATTGAAATTAATGAGTAAAATCTAACTTTGATGCTCCTAGGTCTGTTTCAAAGACAAGGTTTAGCTTGAGCCATGCAGGACTATGCCATAACCAAATTAGGATATTTATTCATTTATTTAAAAATAAATTCATATTTATTTATTTTACTTTTGATCACTTTTATGCATTAGAAAAAACATTACTGGTGTGCATCTTAAGGTCAAAACAATGACAGTAGCTGTGTTTCCATTAACTTTAAATTCCACAAATTGACATTGCGAATTGAAAATACGGCCAATGGAAACGCGTCGATTTTGCCAAAATTCCCAGATAACGCAAAAAGTTTTTATGCTTACATACACTGAAAAAAAATATTCATTCAATTTACTCCGTTTTTTAAGGTAAGTGGTCGCAATCAATTTATTTAAGCTACATTTAAACAAAAAAATTGAAAAACAAAAATTTTTTAGTTTAAATGTAGCTTAAATAAATTGATTGCAACCACTTACCTTAAAAAATTTAGTAAATTGAATGAATATTTTTTTCAGTGAAGCAAGCGATTCGGAAAAGGTGTAATTTCGCAAAAACTGCATTTTCAGGTCACCTGTTCCAAGTAAGTCACATAATTATAATTTGAAGATGACGCAGTATGTACTAAAACCTCCCAGAAACACCTCAATGCGTGTCTGCTCCCAAGTATAAGAGGCTTTCCTTGCCAATAATGTTTGGATAACACTCCTACATCTCTTTTGATTTAAAATAGTGTACCATCACCTCAAGAAACACCTATATATGTTGCCGCTCCTATAAGCGGCTTTCCTTGGCATTAATGTTCGGATAATACTCTTCAGTTAAAAATAATGTCTAGTGCCGTGGAGGGATGTGATATTAGTAAACCTACCAACATCAGTCGATGTGATGTTTAGAATGACTTATCGCGAGAGGAAAAACTATGTTTCAGTCGCATATCATCGGTTTATGGAAACGCCATCATTTTGCTATAGTCTTTTGTCGACATATCATGGAGTAGTCGCCTTTTTCAGAGCTCTTCTCCGTTAACATTACATTTTGAATATTTTTGTAATTTAAGTACCGTCAATCCACTTCACAGTCAATTATGACTTACTGAGAGTCAACTTTGGTAAGTTGTTTTGAATATTTAGTGAAATTTTGGTGCGTTAAGGGTAAATTTTCGTTACTTCGCTGATTCGTTCTGTCAGGAAAATCAGGAGAAGAAGAAATCTTCAAAAACAAATCTCTATGGGCTAAACTGAACGACTTGGAAGGACGCTCTCGAAGGCTGAATCTCAAATTTGTGGGAAAAAGTGAAGGCGAGGAGCGGGGGCGCCCTTCAGTGTTCATTTTGGAGTTGATTACCGAACTTTGCAGTCACAACAACTTCCCCAAACCAGTGAAGAAAATAATGAAATAAGTTTTGCGCAAATATGCAATTGAAACGCAGCTACTGCCATATTTTCTTGGGTCAAGTTATTTTCAGTTAAGACACCATTCATTTTAGTCTGGGACTAGCCTTAAGATTTGTCTGTGAAACCGTGCGACAAGCGACACACAACTCTAATTCATAATTTTAAAGGGTGCGTTTTGTGTTTCATACAGAGAAAAGTTCTGCAAACACTCAAAATTGCATCAAGTCAAGCGGATACAAGCGTCTTCATAATGTGACTACGTGAACTCGCCCGTTGATCATCAGCTTGATTTAGCGATGAACGAAAAGTCAGATGCTGTTTAGCCACGTCAAGGAACGTCCGAATGAGATCACAGGCCTGGGGAACACACGCAGTCCAGACTTTTGACCAGCTGTCTCTCCAGTTCAATTCAGTATCAACGCTTTATTTCCTGCTGAAGCCTGTAATACAATGAGCAGACGGCACGCAGGCTGAACAAGCAAAAACAAGCAAACAAACATCTAATGTTGCATCCTCTTGAGAGGTAATCAGGGGAATTCTGTCAATCAATGCGGATGTCCTCTCGGCACGCCGGCCATAGTTCACCCTGAAAGACTCGCAATTACAAATTCACGGTCTGAAAGCTCTAACGTTACATTGGAGAATAAAGACACTGCCAAAAACGACTCGCCTCGGTGGAAGTGAAAGAGATTCGGTCCATTTATGGCGCAAGTCTAGCACACGGTCATTTTCGCGATGTGATGTGCACATTGACACCTGCTTGTTTCTTTTGCTACATCCTTAAAGGTTCAGGGAGTTCATGCTCATCGCCCATAAAGCTCATGCCAGAAAACGACAAGCAAAGACAGTTCAGTAAACTGGCGATCCTACCCTCTTGATGAGTAAATTACAGAGGATGTGGATAGTAATGAGCGCATGGGCTCTTGACGAAAGGAAAGCACATATCAGGATGAAACAGTGGAGGTTTGGAGCAACCGAGTCATAAAAATGGGTTGTTTGTGTCTTCATGTGCGTTTTCCCGAGGCGTATGGTGGGATCACCATTTATAACCAATCCAATTCATTAATCATATGTTATGGAGCGTCTCTTACCATTTAAAGCCTTTTTGAGCCAAGATGGGTTGAGATACAAAAAGTAAGAATGCCTGTTGGGGATTTCAAGGGTACATTTACAGTCCTGTGTTTGTGTTGTGAGGGATGTGTCTCACTAAAGCTGATCTACAGCTTAATATCCGTTAAAGAGTTAATGGGATCATTTCTACAGGAACCATTATGTCAAATGGGCTTGGAAAGCAGGACCCGTCTCAACGGAGAGTCACTGTGAAGGGTGACATCTGAGAATATAAATCAACAAGACTCGACGTGACTTCAGAAACCGTCTGTAACCGCAAGAGCAATATACTTCATGAAGGAATTCAGCGAGGACTGGATCCTAACTCTACTGTCACGCAATGCTGACAAGATCCAGCGAAACGCAGCAAATCTGCTTTCCCTACACACCTCCGTGTACCCAGAAATCACTGCGCTAAAAAAACATTTCATGTGAAAGCAGAACACTGGGATTCAAGCATCTGAAACATTCAGAAGTCACGGTGTCTGCACTTTTTATTTTGGTATACTGTCTCAAAATCAGGAAGCACTTTTACGCCAATACTTTACTTATTCAAATATTCTGAAAACTTGTCAGAAAAGATGTTAACAGAATAATCTAAGATCAAGAAAAGCAACAAAGCTCTCAAACAGAGCACTGCTCATGTAAAAATTGTTTTTATTTACTAAACAGATGGTCTGCTGGAGAACATGTGTGCTTGAAACGTCACCTTTGTAAAAGTCTTTAAAAAAATTATAATTCTTCGAGCCATGGTATGCCGACCTTGCCTTGTTTAGCTTTGATATATTAAGTTGAGCACTCATTTTCAGCATTTTCTCAGGGATATAACTCCAACTAAAATGATTTCTCTCTCTAGTTTCTCTTGCCCAATTCAATGTACAAAATAAACCTCGGATTCAAAGGCTAGTGCTACTAAAACACATGTTTGAGCTGTCTCAACTGAAAATAACTTAAACTGACAGATCTTAAACTATGCCAGGACCATTGATTTGTTTCAAGACAACAGTAACATCTCCCTCCAAGGCATGTTTATAAAAGATGCTTAAACATGGCTTTAGCTAAGCCTCGTTTGTGAAACCAGGCCAAAGAGAATTTACTGAGTGTTAACTTTATCAGCAACATCTTTATTTGATGTTGATCAATTTATGGTCAAGTACATAAAAATATAAAAAATGCTACACTCTTAAAAATAAAGGTGCTTCATGATGCCATAGAACAGGGGTACATCCACTAAAATAAACGTTAGTATTTTTTGCATAAATCTGTTAATCAACCTCACTACTGATCAAAACTACCAAATGTTTACAAAAAGATACAGAATTTAAACTTTTTAATTGCCAAGTTCATAAATGATGTCACTGATTTGGGGAAAAACACACACACAAAATGCAGATTTTCAATATAAAAAGTGATTGTGGACTGGATTTTTTTTACCTTTATCGCAGTCTTGGGCTTTTTAAAGATTAGTAAAAATATTAGCTTTGATGCATTGTTAGTTTTTGTGCAGCATCAGATTTTATTTTTTCTCCCTCATTTACTGTTCGTGGCTGTTTTTGCCCCATTGACTTCCATTATAACCACATTTTTTGATTGCAAAGCCATGGCATCATATAATCATTCATTCTTGATTGTTGGTGGTTTCTCCTTTTGCAAAGCGGTAAAATTTGTCATTTTTACTGTTGATCATCATGTGGCACCATTAACCCTTTAGAAGGCCTGTGCAAAAACAAAGCTTTATTTCTGGTTTGTACATTGAGTTATATGGAGTTTAAGAGCATATTAGTATGTGTATGTGTGTGTGTGTGTGTGTGTGTGTGTGTTTAGTGTGTGTCTGTTTAGTAACAGATTTATTAGGGCTGGGCATATATTAGATTAATCTCACATAAAATAAAAGTAATTTTTTGCATAATATATGAGTTTGTGCTGTGTGTAAATATTATGTATATTTAAACACACACACATACATACATTTAAGAAATGTTTTATTTATATATAGTTTTTTTATATATAATATATAATTTATAAAAATATAAATAAATGTATATACACATGTAAATGTTTCTTAAATACATACATAATAATTACACACAGCACAAACTCATATGTCATGCAAAAAACTACTTTTATTTTGTACACTGTCAGAAATAAAGGTACAAAACTGTACCTTTTCTGTCACCGGGGCTTTACCCTAAGTTTCCGTTTGGTACCTTAATACAAAACACAATACACTTTTGTGTAGATTACCGCACCTTAAGGACCTACATTGTTAGAAAAAAGTCAAAATATGCACTCTTTAAAAAGGTTATTGTATGGACCATTAGGTACAGATATGTAAACATTTAGTACCAATATGTACCTTTGAGATACTAATATGTATTTTTGAGGTACTAATAAGCTCTCTTTGGTCCCACTATGTACCTCTGAGGTACTAAAATCAAATCCCTATGGTGCAAAGCTGTACTTTTTGAAAGGGTACAGCCCCAGTGACATTAAAGGTACAGTTTTGTACCTTTATTTCTGAGAGTGTATGAGATTCATCTAGATTAATCTATGCCCAGCCATAAGATTTATGCCAAAAAAATTATCTGATACATTTTACAGCGGTTTCATTGTTTCATTTTTTCATGCACGAACAACTCGAAAGGATAGTAAATTTGCCCATGGTGTATTGTTGAGTTTTTGAACAATTTCAAAGCATTTCCCCAAAATATGTGTCAATATAAGATTTGTCACCAAAAATCACTCCATTTGCTGAAACACACAGAAAGCTGTGGCCAAATTAAACTCAATAGTGGATAAAAACGTCCCCAACAACCCAAAGGGTTAAACACACTTCAGATTATAAAAATGTAATTGTAAAAAATTGTCCTTTTACTAAATGATTCTTTGAGGAACCAAAAATTGTTCGAATATGGCTTTAATGTGAAGAACTTTTATTTTAAAGATTACCTTAAAATCTTGCACGGTGATATTATACTGTGTTTAACTTAACAGCATAAAAAAAATTTGGTACATGTACTCAGCCTGTTAAAATGTTATTGTGCATCTCTCCTGTGATCTTTGCAATTTGGGTGTCAGGTAGAGCAGAGGAGACATCAGGCAAACACCTATGCACCTGTCTGAAAAACAGCAAAAGTATGATCCTAATGAGGTTCAGAAATCAAGCTGAGATTAAGGCAAAAATAGAAAATTTTGCAAAGTAAAACCACAAGTTTTGCTTTATTTTAAGGATAATATCAAGGTAACCTTTATTTAAAACGGCATGAAAATGAAAACATTCCTTGACACAGTAAAAACACAAGGATATAGTACGAGGGAATAGTGACAGCCAAAATCGTCCCCCACCAGAACTGATCCACTAAACGTCTCTTTCCTCTGCTTTCCTCCTCGTTGGAGATCTGGGAAGCTCGTCTGTGCCTTCTTATCAGGGGAGGAAATGGTTGATTTGATGTGGCATTGAGCCGTGGGCTTGGATCTTTTCCCACCCTCTGTCAGAAAGGTCGTACTAGAAGAGCCGGGGGAATCATTTAAGGGCCCGATCCAGATGAGACACCAAACATCCTCCCTCTGTGCCGTTCACAGTCGCTGCCTCATTCAGTGTTCACTTGATCCAAATCACAGAAAGTGACACCCACAGACTTTTTTGAAGCCTGTGAATGTGTTCAGTGTTATATAATAGCGCGATATGGAAATCTAAAGCTATTTGCATGTGCATTTGGCGATGCAATCCTGTGATCCAGCGCATGACATCCGCACATGAGCCGTCTCCGACCGAGGCCACTTTCCACTCGTTTCTATGCCTGCCTGCCGGTTTAAGTACAGGATTCTGGGCTTCAGGAAAAGACATTTTACTGCATTCCCATAGTGGTCGTGGAATTGTTATTTCCCCTCTCGTTTTTCAGGGTTCATGCTGATGGTGTACTCTGATGGCGGTTTGTCAGCCGGGTGACAATTTCAAGTTTAATTTCGAGAGGAAGCCCATATGCCCGCAAACATGTCCGCTGATAGCTTTGTTCCCTAGCCAAGAGCAAACGGTTGAACTCAGCTGTGGAGTTGCTCCCCAGAGCCAAAACTTCACTGAAGTAATTAACCATGGCTAGTTTGGCTTAATGAATACTATCAATTACAAAGCCTCTGTACTTAAAGAGCTGGAAAAACTCTGGACTGTGAGGTATTTCAGAGGAAAAAACTAAACAACTTGAACTAATCTAGGGACTGTACAAATCTCAAATTATTTTAGCAGTTTTGTATTGGTTGACATTAAAGGGGTCACATGATACGATTTCATGGTTTTATTTTTCTTTAGCATGTTATCAAGCTGTTTGTGCATGTATAAGATCTGCTGTTACAAAGCTCAAAGTCTCAAAGCAAAATATTTGTTTTATCTAAAAGAGATGATATTTACATCACTGTGCGGGAATATTTGCATAATGCCGCCCTCATGTATACGTAAAGAAGAAGGCGTGGCTTCAGTTATCGCTGTAGTGTTGACGTCGTCAGTGGCCGCTCGTGACTGCTCATCTGAGGGGCTCAAAATCAAAATATGTGTTCGGAGTGTCATGTGTGTTGCTTGTGTTTTCAAAATATGTGTTTGTTGCGTCATGTGAACCATGTGCATCACATGTTTTGTCAAAATAAGTGCCTGCTGCACATGCTTCAAAACCGTTTATGATGAAAGAGACGCTTACGTTCACAAAATACAAACAAGACACTCCCTTAACACTAAACTCTGATTACACATGAGATTATGCGAGTATCTGGCAAACGCGAGCGTCTCTTTTATCATAAACCATTTAGACGCATCTGCAGCAGGCACTTATTTTGACAAGACACGTGATGCACATAGGATCACTTGATGCGCAGAACACATAATTTACAATTACAAACCACACACATGACGGGCTACATACACATTGTGATGAGCTTGGCATCGTGCGCCCTCGAAAAAAGAAGTAACTGGCCGCCACAGTCATAGAGACACTGCGTGTTCCTTTGTGAAAATAAGGGACTTTATTTGGTTTTTAAAAAGAGGGCACAAGATTCCCATGACGCACAGAACAAATATTTTTTTACATGATGAGCCACATACGATACGCCAAACACATATTTTGCATTCCTGCCTTCTTGCTGTTCTTTGCTCACAACTGGTGCTAAAAAGACAACGGGCTAGGAAATATTCCACTTAAACCGTGGTCATTTGTCAAGTAAAAATAAGTTAAGGTTGCGTTTTCTTCAGATGGGTAAAAATAATGGTTATTTTTAGATCTAGCACTCTGTCTGTCTGTCTCATATGGTAATACTGACAACATTATTAACAGTCATTAAAATGTCTTTGGAAGCTGAAGTTTATGATTATGGTAATGGGCGTAACATTTCCATCACATGCTTGAGGTATTTTGCCAATCACAATGTAGCTGGCCAATCAAAGCAAACTTCAATTTCCAGAACAATGAGCTTTGTAAAAATCGACGCATTTTAGAAAGTCTGGCCAAAGAATGGCTACAGTGTAAAATATAACGTTTTTTTTTATCTTACCCGTTAACTGGCACAATATTTTTGATGTAAATGTTAATCTGTCACGACAAACTAAATATTGTTTATGGAATGTAGTTTTCATATTTCAAAACGTTTGGGCAGTAATAATAATGCAGTGACTGTAATTTATTACATTTATTTGTGGCAAGAGTATGCAGCAAACCCACACAAACTGTTAAATAATTGTAGGTTTAGAATAATACTATATTGCATTATTTTTCTATTTATTACAATAAATTTAAACTGCTATAACAATTTTTGCTTATTTAATATTTTCACCTCCATACACTTCCATAAAGAACTTTAAAGTGTCTTCTTTAAAAAAAATTATATTATATATATTACATTATATTACACCAAATAATGTTTTTTTTTTTATAGATTATACTACCACTTTAAAGTTGAGTCATAAAGCAACCATCATTTTCTAATCCAGTGGTTCTCAAACTTTTTGCAGTGTGCATCCCTTCATGCCCCCTCCCAAAAAAATGAGTGACAAAAAACAATCTCAAACTTAAAATCTGAATAAAACAAAACATATAAAATGATACAAAGCCTGGTTAGAACCTATATTTTTCCTATATACCTAAATACCTATATTTATGATTTAAAAAAATGTCATAGCAGGGTCCCCCTAGCCCCACCTTGTGCCCTTCAGTTTGGGAACTAATCTACACAATATATAAATCAAAGGTGCTACAAAACTGCTGACCTACTACAATAGGACTTCTTGCACAAATGCCACAACTGGTATAAATCATCTTTTGACTTTTTATTAATTTGGGATTTATGTTTGCCTTCTTTGCAAATGTAGGCCTATTTTTTATCTGAAATGTTCAATGGCAGAGATTCTTGAACATTCGATTCTATCTTACGCCGGTCACCGCACTTCACTGCCAATGCTTTTGGAAAAAAGTCAAATTGAGAGCCATTAAGCAATTTTGGTTTCCTAATTAAAACCAAAAAACTCATTTATTGGTACATTTTTCCATTCAATATTTCCTGCCTTAAACTCAGCCACAGACTTGTCGTTTTCCTTTACTGTTAATAGCACATCACACACTGAGATCTGACACGCGAACGACCGCTTGAACTGCACCGGAAATACTGCGGTAATTGATTGTGCGTGTGCATGACAAAAAAATGAAAAATTACCGACACTTATTTAATTGTTACCCACCAATCTTTCCTGTTATATTGACCCAGCACAAAAACTAACAAAAACACTGTTTTACTTGGACCGTATATCAATAGGCTTTAATTTCTTGACGTCTAGTGTGTTTTTCTGGCAGGAACAGCAGAGCTTAAATATTACCTGATCTAAATCACATGTGATCTACAAATTATCCACAAAAAAAGCTTTCATGTCTTGTTTTCATTCTGTCCTTTTTGTCAAACACCCAGCAGTATGAGAGGAAATAAAAAAAATGTTTAAGGTATGAGGTCTCCGTTCCAAAAAACGTGTTACAATTAAAAGGCAACATACAATGAGTTCGCAAGTGCAAATGACTCAGACAGGAGAGATACCAGATTAAACTCAACTAAACAACATGCAGCTGGCTGTTATTCAGTTAAGGAAATAAGTGATTTTATACACGACACAAGTGCACATGCACTTTTATAAGCCCATATAAAATGCTAAGATGTAGTTAATTGAGTTTCCGTTAAAACCAAAATTAAATGCATGAGGAAATTGTCTGTGGTTGGACACCAAGATTAATATATTTATGAGACAAAAATGCAATTTGGGGCATCATAAAACTACAGAAAAACTAATAATCTACACCTGATGGAAAAACAACATGACAGATGAAAAGCATGTATTACTTTATATTCGACAAGACACACCAGCAAATTTCATTATATAGCCTACTTGGATCTGAATGATCTAAAAAATATTTAAGCCAAGTGTGCACAAAACAAAAGTGTTTAATATTCAGTGAAACTTACATTTGCAAATGTGAAATAGTGCAGTGTTGTTGACCAAAACAGAGAACAGATACACACAAGACCCATTTTGTCCTTAAATTTTTCTTTTGAGATGTGGGTTCACATGAAGACAGTGCCATCTAGAGCAAACATCACACTCATAAGACTGACACTAAACTTAAACTGACAGCTGCTGCAAAGATCATTTTGGAGACATCGATTATTTTAATCATTTTCTGTTCATTATAAGCAACGCTTCAAAAAACCACATCATTAAAATTTCAGATATAATTGAAATGATCTGGTTGCAAGGTTATAGCTCTAAAATGTGCAAGACTTTAGACATTAACCCTTAAATACATGAATGTTTCACCAATTATTATTGTTTGTATATATGCACTAATAATTGTATATTATGTAATATCATTGTGTGTTGCCAGGGTTCAAACCCATGACATTTTGTATTGATATTGCAATGCTCTACAACTTAGGTATACATACAATGTATAAAACGGTCTTACTATTTCTTAAACAATTAAAAATGATGCAACAAAGAATATTGGCAATTCCAGTGTAATGTGGTAAAAACTTTGAAAAAAACAAACAATTTTTTACCAATATATTGTTTATATCTTCCTAAACCCCTGACGATAGAGTTCAGACATAAAAAGAATTTGTCTAAATGTTTTCTATTATAGAGGGAAACATGCATGGGTTTTGAGTGTGACAAGAAAGACACAAGTTTTTGGGAGACAACATTTGCAGGAAAATAATATTTATTTATTTATTTGAATAAAATGTTGTATACAGATTTATAAGGAAAAACCACATTATAGATGTGATCATTTTAAAATCTGCACTTACTTAACTATGGAAAATATAAAAAAAAAATGCTTTAAAAACTTTAACCGAGACTTTGCATGGGTATTTAAACCACCAACACTGTAAAACCCGACAAGTTCAGAGTAATCAAACTTTTGTTGAAACTGAAGCTACATCCAAATTTTTAAGTAAACCAACTTTTTTTTAAAACAAACATTTTTGAGTAATGATTATAAATTACAATTAATCCAAACTTAAAAGTTTACATTTTATTTTATTTATTATTTAAGTACACTATATTCAAAACTACTGTTTACCATGTATTTGCATACTGCATTTACATATACTTAAAACTACAATTTTACCAATTAATTTTTTTCGATACAGATTATGTGACTCATGAAAAAGTAAGATTAGTGTAAATGTGAAGCGACTGAGCTCAGTACTGACTTTCACACAGTTATTGTTTATATGAGTCTCATGTAGATTCGTATAAATAGCACAAAGTGTAAAACTCGTGCAATACATACGCCGAATTCCACTTTGGCGTGCATATGATACGCCAGTCTTTCCCATTCACTTAAACGGTACATCTTTGTTTGTCGTTTTATTTATTGCTTTCTCAATTTTTTCTGTCTTTAAACCATTTTCGCTTGGGTTTAGGGTTAGATTTCAGATTTGCTTAAGGAGGTTATTTAATATACAGGTTTCTCCATGTTTTTGTCTACATTTAAGACACGGTCGCTTGGAGTTGGGGTTAGAATTGGGGTGTTTGGGTTAGGATGTCATCTTTATATATCAAAAAGTTGTTCTAACCCATATCCGACCTACACCCTAAGCACAGGCACTACACTTCTGAACAAACCACGGAACTAAAAAAAGAGCTAAATCTCCAACATAAATAAATGTTTAACACTACAGAATCTTTCTCTTTACTAACCAATATCACTTCATTTCAAAAAATGCTCTCATAATGCAGGCTCATGCAAAGCATGCTGGGAACTGTTAAGCCTCCTCAACCAATTGTGTTGATTTAACTTTAAAATGAAGTAAATATGCAGTGCCAGACCCCTACTTAGCTTACCTGGCAAATTGAATGCCATAAAACTCATCACAACCACCAAAAGTTTGCAGTTATTTGCAGTGATGTTTAAATGAGGCTGTTGTATTGAAATGACTTAAAAATTTCAGTAAGCTAACGGCGCATTCACACGGGGCGTAAGCGTTAACGCTTAACGGAAGGCTTGTCTGAAGCGTGGCCAACAGCCAATCACAGTGGCCGCTACACATGCTCTGCTCTTCCGTAAACGTAATTGGCTGGCTCTGCCTAGGTTATTTGCATAAGGCAATCTGATTGGCTGATGCACGCGTTGCCGCTTGAAAAGTTGAGAAATTTTCAACTTCTGCCGCGAGCAACGGCACTGACATGGCGCCGACGGATGCACAATTCAGTTCGGCAATGCATGACATCACCCATTAAAAGTGAATGGGAAGCGTTAACGCTGACGCCGTAAGTTCTTTAACTTATTTTATTTGGAACTCAAAATGGTAAACACACATAATTGTTTAAGAAACTTTTTCACAGGTTTGAGTACAATTCACTCATTTTAAATGAGTACATTGTACTTTTTGGGTTTACAGTGAAGTGTTGACATCTAAGATATGAGTGTGGTTAAAAACTTGACTTTTCATGATAAGGTTGCATGGAATTGCCCATATGTCATTTTAATGAATTTTGTTATTAAACAGAAGCCAACAAATAATTTTTTTTTTAATTATGCCATAATGCATTCTTGTTCTCTAAAGACCCAAGATGTGCATTTAAGGGTTAAACCAAGAATGTTACAGGTCCCGCCCCTGACATTGGCCTATCAAAGCATACAATTTTGGGGTGCACCTGTTTAAAAACCCTGTGGTAAACTGCTGCTAACATACAGATACTGGTTTTTTGAGCATTATTTAATGTTTGATTGCAGTAAAAACAGCACAAATACACTGAGAGAAATGACCAGTAACTCAAGAGTGCACTTAAAAGTGTGTGAACCCGTAATTGAATTGAATTTCCCCCACTGGCCAGATACAGATACGAGGATTGCAGTTCTCTACGAGTCCATTGGTAATTTGTTGGCAGATTTTAGGCTTTCCCAGGCTTTGCATTTTCCACAGTTTGCGGTTTGAATGTCAAAGCACAGTTAAGTTATTGTTTGACAAGGAAAACTGCATTTAAACCCAATGACTGATGAAGCCTGGGAAATCCTGAGTATCTGTGCTTATCAGGAGCCATTATATGATGGTGAGATACGATAGCACAACATGATATCTACAGTAGTAAGCATGAGAAACTTAAGTACAGATCACTTCCTGTGCCGAATGATAATTACGTTTATACAGTATGTATATATTAATAACCCAAATGTTGAGAGGAAATAGTCAATGTGCCCATAATGGCCCCTAAGGGTAAATCAGAAACCATGTAAGACCAGAGATCAGGTTTTTCCAAATGCAACAATGAAACAACAATACGGGAATAATTTAAGGCAATTTCAGCAGCATATTAACATGTGGGAATATCACTTCATATCAAAAAGCATCGTTATCATTACATTTTCAATAAACTTGAAAAATTAAAGCTACAACAACCCAGGCAAAATCAAAAGGCTGACTGTACAGTAAATCTCTAATAAGGGCTGTTTTATTACAACATTAACAGTGGGTTAAAGCACACTGAATTACCATCAATGATTTTCGCCAGCACCGCAACACCACACAGCCCAGATGTTTAGCCTAAAGTGCCTTCATATAAAAGCTCACAGGTGTGAAGTATATAGGAAAATTTTGGTTTGATTTAGCAACTACAGATTTCACCTTTAAAATACGAGCATTCAGCATCCACGTTCATTAAAGCAATATGCCACAGAAGTGCGTTACAGTGATTTCATCACAGGTAAAATGTGTTACAAAGCAGAGTATTTACAATCCTTTTAACATTCTTTTTAAAGACTTCAGTGTTCAATAAATAAGTACAATTATTAATAGTTACAACTAAGATAAACAAATCTATGGCCAGGTAATGAAGTTCATTAGCCTACTTGAAATAAAAATTATGTTTTTTCTTTTCAAAGCCATGCCAGCTTCTATGTTGAGGACAAAAAACTGACAGACTTTAAATCTCTATAGACTTTAAGGGTAGGGGTGAGCGGGACACAAACTTACACAGGGTTAATTGTGATACGGTATGTTTACATAGTTAAACAGAAAAAACTTTGTGCTTTTGGTCTTTTTCTCTTACTGACAGAAAAGTTTTGATCGTTTAGATATTGAACAAAGAGTGTTTGGAGGCATAAAAGTACTTTCCTTTACTTTTATGTAAAGTTGAGTGTGTAAGTCACAAAATCCAACCGTACTTGTCTTGTGAAATGTACCCTTTAAAGTAAAAAATATTTATAAATTACAATTAATCCAAACTTAAAAGTTTTAATATAGGGGCGGTTTCTCGGACAGGGATTAGACTAGTCCTAGACTTAATAAATGTAAGAGCTTTCCAAACTGAAAACAACATATTTAAAATAAATCAGTGCCCTTTGTTTTGCTTCAAAATGCACACAAGTATGTTTTTAGTAAGGCGTGTTTGTTAAAACTAGTAATATTTCCTAATTAAACCAAGGCATAGTCCTGGCTTAAGCTAAACCCTGTCCGGGAAACCAAAAAACATTTAATATTTAATTTAATTTATTAATGTTTCTCGTTCATTTTGAAACATGTCAGCAATTCCTAGTCAGTCCCTCCAAAAAAACGTGATTTAACGCAAAATCAGCCAAAGTCTGCATAGTTACGCGGGGGACGCATTTTTTTCAAATACGCCACACTTTCGCAGCATAAATTGCAGATTTTCATGCGCAAAATATGCAGGGCTTGCATGATTTCATAATCCCAGCATTTTCGTAGCAAAAATCACATCTCTTAGCATGACGTTGAAAAATTTTGCATTTTCCTCACACAAGCGCAGCCATGTCCTCTGTTGCCATGGGTTGCCATGATTATGTGACGTGAACATCATTGAAAAGCTGCAAAAGCTGAAAACCTTTTGCATTCATCGCATAAAACTGCATACATATCCCGTATATACCATCGCTTTTTTTAAGAAAACGTGCCTTAAGATCAAGGATTTTTGCCCCCAACAATCACAAAAAAGGCTCTGTGTTTTTCTGTAAGGACTGCCTAGTGACTGATAGCTGGGATTGAAACATTTTTTACACAGTTGGGTTTATTGTCACACAGTGTTACCATTAAGTCTCAGGTATAGACGGTTTCAGCAGTAACAACATAAACAAGCGGCTTTCGTGGTCAACACGTCACTTCCGGTAAATTCCGCTAAGAATAAATAATACTTTAAATAAAGTACTTTAAACGTAGTTTATTTATATAATGAGCAAAATAAACAACACGTAGATTACCTGGGAAACCAAAACATTTGTTATTTTCGACGAGGTATTTGTTCAAAAGTTCAGTTTAGCAACTAGTCAGACCAAAAGAAAACTGAAACCGGACGTTAACTTCGAACCAGACACCTATCACGTCACCGCACTTGCGTCCGATGAAACCGTCTATACAATGATAATGAAAACAATGTAAATACTATTCATCAAAATAATATCAGGGGAAATAGCTCACAATTATGATTTTGTGTCTTAATCGTGCAACCCTTTCAAAAAATCTATTTATATGCATTGATGCACAATACAAGGATGATTAGATGAACGATCATGGTAAATGTTATAGGCAGATATATAAACAATATCCACCTTTAGTATAAAGACAGCATTTTATTGAATTATTCGTGTTTAAACAAAATTTCTCGCAGATGTTATAACAAACCCTCTGTTTGTTACAATTAACCCCACCTATGGGGTAAGTTGTCACGTTTGCACTTTCGGTGTGTTTGCGCAAGAACGGTAGGTCCCACAAACAAAAGTGGGTGATTCTCACAAAATTAGACTTATGAGGTGTCATGAAACATTTTGATAAAAAAAGTAAATGCAAAGTAAGAGTATCAAAATAAGAAGCATACAGTTACAAACATCTCTTCATGTACTATTTTGCACATGATTTAAAATGACATCATACAAACCAATTGTGTTGTTTTTTCCAGATTTAAGGGAAAAAGTTTCATTACCGTAACATGTCCATGACTGGATTTGGGTTCTTTAACATGGAAATATTTATAATTAAAAAAATCTAAAAAATAAAAAGCTTCAGTGCATGTTATACTATAAACATTTACAGTAAAGAAACATGTTGTATTTGGTGATCATTGGTAAATGTAGAGACAATAATAAGGAATATAAATGTGTCCAAAACCAATTTTCTCATCCTCCGCAACAATTTTCAATCATTGTTTAAGCCCTCAAGGAACACATTTTTTTTTTTTTTTAAATAGTTGGAAGGGACATAATTGACTGTGACACTCAAGATGGCTACCAGGTTAGCAGTTCTTATTTTTTGTCTCCAGATAAAATTTTGTTTGTCATAGCACCTAGACAACTTTTTAGTTCTCATTAATGTAATATCATGTTGCGGTAATGATAATTTTTGATAATGATAATCTAAAAAAAGAAAATAATTCTATAGGAAATATTTTTTAAATCCTCTAAAAATAATGGTTATAGTAAGTTCAGACCTTAATCTTATATGTGCGGGGAAAAAATGGCTTCAAGGGCTTTTGAAAAAATCTGATGTTGGACACCTTCTAAGTCTGGATTTTGTGAGAATCACCCAAGTGTGATTTTTACATATTTATGAATGTAATTGGAGTATGCTCGATGCCACAGTGTCAGAAAAAAGGTATACAAGCTGTCACTACGACAGTTAAAATGTCCTAATATGTACCTTTTTTAACCAGGTACTAAAATAAAATAAAACCTTTGAGGTGCAAATGCGTACTTTTTGAAAGGGTACCAGCACTGCCCCAGTGAAAGCTTTTGTAACTTTATTTCTGAGAATGCTATATTTGTAATGCTACACTCTCAATTCGGTTTAATAGATTTTACCATATTTCACTTTAGATTTCCTCAAAATCAGTGCAGTAAAAGTTTTCAGATTCATGGCCTTCCCATAACCTTCAGTTACCTGTCAAATGTCTGTCTATCAGTGCTGGAAGTGAGTGTCCACAGTCACACCTGTGAGTTAAATACTGTCTGAATGAAGCAGCAGATCCACCTCACTCCTTGTGGAGAAGAAAGTTCTTAATGGTGTCTGGCAACGGAAGAGATGAGATGCGTGACAAGCGATGCTTCCCCATGACCCTCCGGATCTCAATACGACACATATGCGTCAATTTCCTCGGGCGTCCTGTGTGAGAAACTGCAGTTAGCAAGTAAAGGTAATGTTAAAGGAAAACACCACCGTTTTTTTATATTTTACTATGTTTTTACCTCAACTTAGACAAATTAATACATACCTATCTTTTTTCAATGCGTGCACTTAATCTTTGTACAGCGCGTTGTGAATGTGTTAGCATTTAGCTTAGCCCCATTCATTCCTTAGGATCCAAACAGGGATGAATTTAGAAGTCACCAAACACTTCCATGTTTTAACTATTTAAAGACGCAGTAATATTGATGGAAGTTTGAGCGAGAGGGGGAGTAGTCAGGAGTGATGATGTGTCTGCGCACCGAGGTAAAAATGTTCTTCCGCCATACAATATAGTTCTCATTTTTTATCCGCTTAAAAAATCCCCACGTTTTATTTTAAGCGCCCATACTTACTTGTGTAACTACTCATGTAACAGTCTTTAAATAGGGAAAACATGGAAGTGTTTGGTGGCTTTTAAATTTATCCCTGTTTGGATCCCTGTAAGGAATGAATGGGGCTAGGCTATGTGCATCACACGTTTTGTCAAAATACGTGGTTGCTGCAGACGCTTTAAAGGTGTTTATAATAAAAAAGACTCTCATGTTTGCTAAATACTCGTTTAATCTCATGTGTAATAAGAGTTTATGTTAAGTTATTGTCTTGTGATTATTTTGTAAACGTGAGCATCTCTTTTATCATACATCCTTTCGAAGCGTGTGCAGCTGGAAGGTATTTTGACATGACGCATGATGCACATACAGCGGGGAAAACAAGTATTTGACACATCAGCATTTTTATCAGTAAGGGGATTTCTAAGTGGGCTACTGACACAACACTTTCACCAGATGTAGCCATTAAGCCAAATATTGAATTCATACAAAGAAATCAGAACATTTAAGTATACAAGTTGAGTCATAATAAATAAAGTGAAATGTTGTATGAATTCAATATTTGGCTTGATGGCTACATCTGGTAAAAATTTTGTGTCAATAGCCCACTTAGAAATTCCCTAACTGATAAAATACTTCAAATACTTATTTTCCCCACTGTAGGTTCACATGATGCAAGGAAAACACATTTTGACATGAAGAGCCACACACGACACTCCGAACACATGATTACCGAACAACTTCCTAAAAAAACATTCCTCTTTTGAAGCACACTTACAACAAAAAGAAAATTGCCAAAATACTTCATGCATTGACCTTTTGTTTTAAAAAGTGAGTTTATTATTCTATCCAATACATAAAGGATGGCGCAAAAAAATCCTGCAGAGTAGGAATGACCCATTATGGGTCACCATGACAATAAAAACAAGACTTACTTCTGGCCTCCTGGTAGATGCAGAGAGCTTCAGGATTGACCCGTACACGACCCACAGCATCGGAATCAGGCTCATCCCACGGGACCAGCCATGGGTCAGCGCCGTGATCCAGCAGCAAGCTTACAAATGCAGGTTCGCAGCCGTGTCTCAGGACCGCATCCAGAAGACACGAGGCCAGGCCTCTGGTCAGCACCTCTCTGCTCACGGGGCCGGTGTAGTTATAGTCTGGGTTGGCACCAGCCTGTAGAAGCATCCGGAAACAATGGAGGTGGTGATACGCAGCGCTGATGTACAGCGGACAGACCACCAGAGTTGTCAGAATGCGGGCACTGAACAAGGGTCTGGGGCCGAGCTGGTGGTCTACATCGACATCAGCATTAAACCTGTGTGGCACATAGCAGCTAATGAACCATAGTGATACCCAAGTAAATACAAAAAAATGTGAGTTTTGCATTAACAGGAATAAGGTGTTATTATAGATTTTTCCCACCTGATCAGTTCTTGTAGGATGTCCACCCGACCCACGCGTGCAGCGTGGTATAAAGGGGTACTTCGGTGATGTCTGCTGCCATTCGGATCAGCGCCAGCTTCCAGAAGGATTTTCACACAGTCCAAATGGCCATTAACCACAGCCACATACATAGCGGTCTGCCCCTTCACGTCTACTAAATCTACTTCGGCTCCCTGGGAGATCAGGAAATGCACACATTCGCTGTGACCGGCCGTGGCAGCGATACGCAGGGGTGTGCAGGGCAGCCACCCGCAGCACCATACTGACTTTTCATTGATCCGCCTAAAACACAATTCAGTGTGATTTACACAAGCCAGTACACTAAAGAGAGGTCAATCAATGGAGAACACAACAAAAAAGACTGGCGCATATTTTATGCATATTATGCATATAGAAGATGCTTTTATCCAAAGCAACTTATAAAAATGTATCATAGGGAGGCAAATTTTACATACCCTCAAGCCATCCTAGGTGTATATGATTTTCAGCCAAGCACAGTCAAAGTTATATCAAACAATATCCCGCCTGGCTTTTTCCGTTTTGTAATGGCATTGAATAGTGCCCCATTTTTAAAGTCATATCCATCCATGCATCAAAAAAAAAACAAATCCATACAGTTATTAAATGTCGTCTGACCTCAGCTCTCTCATGATCACTACAGTTTATAAAGTTTAAAATATAAATGCTTCCTTACAAAAACCCATCGCTTCGCCTCTGAAGACATTTAAAGGGACACTCCACTTTTTTTGAAAATAATATGCTAATTTTCCAGCTCCCCTAGATTTAAACATTTGATTTTTAAACAATTGATTTTTACTTTTTTGGAATCCATTCAGTTGATCTTCGGGTCTAGTGGTACCACTTTTAGCATAGCTTAGCACAATCCATTGAATCTGATTAGACCATTAGCATCTCGCTAAAAAATAACCAAAGACTTTTGATATTTTTCCTATTTAAAACTTGACTCTTCTGTAGTTACATAGTGTACTAAGACCGACGGAAAATTAAAAGTTGTGATTTTCTAGGTCGATATGACTAGGAGCTATACTCTCATTCTGACGTAATAATCAAGGACTTAACTCTTTCCCCGCCAGCGTTTTTTTAAAAAGTTGCCAGCCAGCGCCAGCGTTTTTCATGATTTTCACCAAAGTTCAATGCCTTCTAGAAAATGTTCTTCTTTAAATATATAAACATACAATATATCAAATGAAAGAAAAGAACCTCTGCATTAAAAAAAAACTTTTAATCCCATCTTCATTAGTTCTTTTTTTATCATCCTTTAAATTATGGGTAGGTTTCTTCAAAAATACCACATTCTAACTGTTTGCCCTACCTGGTGGATAATAGCGGAAATACAGATTGCTGGAAAAACTCGTCATCGGCATGGAAGGGTTTTCACTTAATTGGCAAGTTAGCTCATCAAAGGTGGGGAAAGAGTTAATATAACTCTGTGTTCAGCTAAAATTAAGAAAGTCATATAGAAGGATGGCTTAAGGGTGAGTAATATATGGGCTAAATTTTATTTTGAGGCGAAATATTTCTTTAATCACACTGAAGTCTCACTGTTTAAAGCTGTCTTCTCGCAGGAGAGTCCTTATAGTCTCCAAATCTCCCACATAGGCAGCGTTATGTAGACGCATGTCCTCACACTGTTCCAAGGGTTTATCACAGAACTGCTCCTGGAGCCATTCCTTCAGGTTACGCCCTGAGATCACATCAGATCAGATACATAAGCTACATCAGTACAATACAATACATAGGTACGTGTCAATTTGGTTCCTCTCGACGAAACTTCGAATTACCTCAAGCGACGTGCGGAGTAAAACCATTCTTGAAATTGTAACTTACATTTAGTTTAATTGCTAAATTACAAGTGAACGAAATTTCAATGAATTTGAACAACGGCGCAAGGGTTGTTTTACCACCCGCAAAATGAAAAACAATGGGACAAAATAAGGTGATGATTTTCGAGTTTCAAATGGCCGGTAGTTTGTTATTCTCTTGAACCTATAGACATGGTCTTGGTGTCATCGTAAAGGTTTTTTCAAGCTCTTTCTATCTGAACAACTAGTTTTAGCATTTATGTTTTAAATTTTTGTCACATACCTACAATACATCAAGCTTTGGAGAAATGCTTCATATTTCTACACTAATGCAATGTGCATTGTATATAAAAACCCTACTGAGAAATCCAGCTAAGACCACCATAAGCTGAAAGCTGGTTTAGCTAGTTTAAGGTGGCAGTTGCTGATCCTTCAGCCTGGCAAAGCAGGTGGGTCAGCTGGTCCAGCTAGAACATCTTAAATAGTACCCAAAACACATCTAGACCAGCTTTCTACACCAGCAAAACCAGCTAAAACCAGATCACCAGCTTATGTTTTATTGTTTTAGTAGGGAAAGAAAAATTAACACTGATAAACGAGGCTGAAAAGCTGTGAATACTCTGCTTACTTTTCATAATATTATGTTGATTCTGCTAATAGTGACATACCAGCTTCAGTAGTGTTTGGGAGATGTGACACAGTCACCAGTGGGCAGCTCATACTGGGTGGATCATCAACATCTTCTCCAGCATCAGCCATTATCTGCTCCTCAAATTTCTTCTCAGTGTGACATAAACTACAATAAAACACCAAAATTAAACACGAGGAAAGACCTAAACTACCGCGACTGTCAACACAGAACTGTCATCGTGATATTTTTAGCAGCATCATCAAGTACCTGCGGAATTGCGTTATGTTTGGGCTCCTCTGATTGGACCTGAGGGCTACGGCTCTGTTTGGTCTGCTCTGATTGGACCTGAGGTCTACGGCTCTGTTTGGGCTGCTCTGATTGGATTATTTTGCTCTTCCTGGTTAAGGCTCGTCTGCTCTTAAAGCGATAGCAGCATCAATACCGAAAGATGATAGATTTGTCATTTTTTGCGGGAACTACCCGTTTAATTGTGTATAGAATTTTATTATAGTAATACAGTATTTTTATGATCATTTTTAATGATTTTTATGATTATTATGTTTATGTTAAAATTCTGTAATACAATGTTTTTTCCAATTTCAATATACAGAGGCAGTAAACTTTACACTGCAATAATGCATGCATATACTTCGTTATGCATTATTATGGCAAGGATGATCCCTAAATGTAATTAACCTTTTGCACAGGAACCCTTAAAATACATATAATTTATATACTTTGTTCTGTTGAATCAAGACACTTTTTAACTCTGTTAGATAAATAGTAATTTGTGATATTACAAAAATATCTTATTGTTTCCAAACTTAAATATTTTTTATTACAAATTTTGAAAACAACTGCTACATCCAACCAACTGTATGCAGACTATCCCGCTTAGTACACATCTTCTTAACTACATAATTGGACAGAAAGTACTGATCATTTCATTTGTAACAAATTTAAACTTTGAAAAACGTGAAAAAAGAGATTGTGGAGCGATACATTAAATTAGGGCTGTCAAAAGATTAATTGCGATTAATCGCATACAAAATAAAAGTTTGTTTTTGCATAATATGTCTGTGTGTGTGTTGTGTGTAATTATTATGTATATATAAATACAAACATACATGTATAAATTTAAGGAAAAGTATATAATATAAGTATATAATATAAATAAATAATATAAAAAATATCAAAATCTAAATAAATAAATATATGCATGTAAATGTTTCTCAAAATAATTACATACAGTGGGTGCGCACACATATATTATGCAAAAAATAATAATTATTATTTTGTATGCGATTAAAGGCGGAGTCCATGATGTTTGAAAGCCAATGTTGATATTTGAAATCACCTAAACAAACACGCCCCTACCCCAATAAAATCTGGACCTTCTGTTGATAGACCCGCCCCACACATACGCAACCCGGCATTTGATTTGATTTGATTGGCTATAAGTGTGTTTTGGTAGTCGGCCCGTCTCCTTTTCCAAACCGTTTTCAAACATCGTGGACTCCGCCTTTAATCGCGATTAATCTTTTGACAGCCCTTCATTAAATATATATTTTATATAAACTTTAAATATGCAATTTGTACTAAAAATATATTAGCTACATAATGGATGCTTCAACAATTATTAACCATGAAAAAGTAGGCTATTTCAGAGAGCTGGGTAATAAAATTTCAATATTACACTGTAAAAAGTAAAAAGTTGGATCAACTTTTAAAATTACCTCAATTGGTAATACTTTAAAAACCCTAAAGTGAAATTTTAAATTCTTTAAGTGTTACTAATTCAAGTAAAGTTGATGCAACTTTTCACTTTCTTTTTTCAAGTTTTTTGTGTCGCAGTAATGAGAATATAGGCTATAAACATATTTTCTGTATACATTTATGCTTTTGGCAGACACTTTTATCCGAACTGACTTACAGTGTATTACAAGGTGTAACATTTTTTTTTTTATCATCACAGGTGTGTTCCCTAGGTTTGAACCCATGATCTTTTGAGCTACTAGTGCTAACACAAAACAGTCAAGAGCAAAGTCATGAAACATTCAATTTGGCGTGCACCCTTGGTGGCAAGATGTGTTTCATTGGCATGAAAATAACATTACAATACAAAATATCACAACGCCATAGGCCTTTTTAAAGCAAAATTAACTCTTTTTTGTGGTGAAAATGATCATAACAAATTCCTGAAAATGTTACCCATATAGTGCTTGAGATATACTGATCCTGTTGCTTTAATAACCAGACACAAGGAGACCTGAAACCGGCCCCTCAAGAGCTCAGCCCAGCATCATGTGAAGTTTGTGGTTATACGCAAAGCTCGATTCTCTTTAACTGTGGTAGGTGACTTGAGTTCTGTCATTGTTGAAAGTTTATTTCGAAGAGCCGCAGACGCATGCCTTATTGCTGCGTGACGACAGCTGAACCATGCACCCTGGGCTACGGGCTCGTGTTAAAATAAACAGGGGACCTGACAGCCCCATGTGTCTCTGGAGAGAACTGGACTATAGGGAGCTAAAATGCACAACTTTCTAAACACAACTTACTCTACACAGGAAAATGGGAGACATCAGTCAGACACCGGCCTCATTCGGCAAAAGCCATTCAGTTATTTGGTTTAACTATTACTTTGGCCTGAAAAAAGTCTCTTCACACTAAAGCAACAATAGATTTTTAACTAGGAAATTCATGTGTGTAAGTGAGAGAGAGAAAAAAAAGAGAGGTTATAGACATTAACATTTTTAATAAAAAACTAGATAGTAAAGTTTGAAGACAAACTTTATGTTGGCTTGAGAAAGCGTAGCCTGAACGTTTAAAACGGTTTGACATAAGTTTAGTTTAGTAGGCTATCTGGCTGTTAGTATGTTTAAGTATGAAGGTAGCATGATTTACCATGAAGCTAGCATGATGTTAGCATGATTAGCATGATGCTAGCATGATTAGCATGAAGCTAGCATGATTCGCATGAAGCTAGCATGATTAGCATGAAGCTAGCATGATGTTAGCATGATTAGCATGAAGCTAGCATGATGCTAGCATGATTAGCATGAAGTTAGCATGATTAGCATGAAGCTAGCATGATGCTAGCATGATTAGCATGAAGCTAGCATGATGCTAGCATGATTTGCATGAAGCTAGCATGATGCTAGCATGATTTGCATGAAGCTAGCATGATGTTAACATGATTAGCATGAAGCTAACATGATGTTAGCATGATTAACATGAAGCTAGCATGATGCTAACATGATTAGCATGAAGCTAGCAAGATGCTAGCATGATTAGCATGAAGCTAGCATGATGCTAACATGATTAGCATGAAGCTAGCATGATGCTAGCATGATTAGCATGAAGCTAGCATGATGTTAGCATGATTAGCATGAAGCTAGCATGATGTTAGCATGATAAGCATGAAGCTAGCATGATGTTAGCATGATTAGCATGAAGCTAGCATGATGCTAGCATGATTAGCATGAAGCTAGCATGAAGCTAGCATGATTATCATGAAGCTAGCATGAAGCTAGCATGATGCTAGCATGATTAGCATGAAGCTAGCATGATGGTAGCATGATTAGCATGAAGCTAGCATGATGCTAGCATGATTAGCATGAAGCTAGCATGATGCTAGCATGATTAACATGAAGCTAGCATGATGCTAGCATGATTAGCATGAAGCTAGCATGATTTTAGCATGATTAGCATAAAGCTAGCATGATGCTAGCATGATTAGCATGAAGCTAGCATGATGCTAGCATGATTAGCATGAAGCTAGCATGATGCTAACATGATTAGCATGAAGCTAGCATGAAGCTAGCATGATGAGCATGAAGTTAGCATGAAGCTAGCATGATGCTAGCATGATTAGCATGAAGTTAGCATGATTAGCATGAAGCTAGCATGAAGTTAGCATGATTAGCATGAAGCTAGCATGAAGTTAGCATGATTATATAAGGCTTTGTTTATTCCGTTGCTAGGGTACTAAGTTTGGTTGCTAGGGAGAACATTGGCATCCCATAATGATTACACTTCAAGCCACAAGTAAAACGGTCCAACCCCTGTGTCTCTACGATGTTCAGATCCAGAGATATAGACCCTTTTACTGTTTGTACACAATGATGACGTGGCAGCGTATGCGCGCGCATTTAGGCAACGGAAGTATCGTAAGAATCAGCAGTGAAGCAACACAAACAGTAAGTTATTTTAAAAAAGTTGACTTTATCAACATTTTCAACACAGCTACCAGATCCGTGTACTATAGTGTATTGGATAGAAGACGTTAGCAGATGGCCAAAAATAAAGTTGCCAGATACATATATACGTATATTAGTATATTATATTTGAGCAACCAAACGCAACAACCAGACAATTTGATGCTGGGAAACCGTTTTAATAAACGTTCTGAGTTGCTACCACGTTAGAACCAATGGGGAATAACACTTCTTCCGTTGCCCAAATGCGCGCGCAGGCTATTTGATCACGTGAGCTGTAAAAGGGTCTATAAGGCTTTGTTTATTATGTTGCTAGGGTCTTCATATTTTGTTGCTAGGGGCGTGGCTTAATACCTCAATAAGAATCCTAAGAGACTGATTGGATGCCTGAGTAAAATGAGCCCACCCCTATGTCTCTATGACACTCTGGTGCAAAGATATCCATCTGGGCTTTTTATAATGGTAGTCTATGGGAGATGTTGCTAGGGTACCCAAAATTGTTGCTAGGGGCGTGGCTTAATAGCTCTGGGGTGATCCTAAGAGACTGATTGGATGCTTGAGTAAAATGAGCCCACCCCCATGTCTCTAAGACCCTCTAAAGTGAAGATATTCCATCTGGGACGCTTTTATTCCCTTTTATGGGCATGTTTCCTGCCCCATTATAAGTCAATGGGAAAGTTTGGGGGCCTCTTACACCCCAGGGGTACAGCTTACACCCCATTGTGAGGTATGTTCTTACACAGCCTGTCAGCCTCCTTAAATGTGGTAAGCCACAAGTTTCTACAAGTTTCTCACTCGCAGCTTTGACCCGTCAAAGTTTGTCTCAATGTTAAGTCAATGGAAATTTTGGGGTGTTTCAGCGCCCCGTTTAGGAATTCGGAAGGTCCCATCAGTTAGAAAAGATATAGCACACCTCGTCAGATCAGACCGAAAGTCTGTCCAAAGTTTGATGGCTGTAGCTTGAAAGCTCTAGGACGAGTTAGAGTTAGAAATTTTAGTCTCAGAAGAAAAGAAGAGGGAATAATAATAACTAGATAGTAAAGTTTGAAGACAAACTTTATGTTGGCTTGAGAAAGCGTAGCCTGAACGTTTAAAATGGTTTGACATAAGTTTAGTTTAGTAGGCTATCTGGCTGTTAGTATGTTTAAGTATGAAGGTAGCATGATTAGCATGAAGCTAGCATGATGCTAGCATGATTAGCATGAAGCTAGCTTGATGCTAGCATGATTAGCATGAAGCTAGCATGATTAGCATGAAGCTAGCATGATGCTAGCATGATTAGCATGAAGCTAGCATGATGCTAGCATGATTAGCATGAAGCTAGCATGATGCTAGCATGATTAGCATGAAGCTAGCTTGATGCTAGCATGATTAGCATGAAGCTAGCATGATGCTAGCATGATTAGCATGAAGCTAGCATGATGTTAGCATGATTAGCATGAAGCTAGCATGATGCTAGCATGATTAGCATGAAGCTAGCATGATGCTAGCATGATTAGCATGAAGCTAGCATGATGCTAGCATGATTAGCATGAAGCTAGCATGATGCTAGCATGATTAGCTAGCATGATTAGCATGAAGCTAGCATGATGCTAGCATGATTATCATGAAGCTAGCATGATGCTAGCATGATTAGCATGAAGCTAGCATGATGCTAGCATGATTAGCATGAAGCTAGCATGATGCTAGCATGATTAGCATGAAGCTAGCATGATGGTAGCATGATTAGCATGAAGCTAGCATGATTAGCATGAAGCTAGCATGATGCTAGCATGATTAGCATGAAGCTAGCATGATGGTAGCATGATTAGCATGAAGCTAGCATGATGCTAGCATGATTAGCATGAAGCTAGCATGATGCTAGCATGATTAGCATGAAGCTAGCATGATGCTAGCATGATTAGCATGAAGCTAGCATGAAGTTAGCATGATTAGCATGAAGCTAGCATGATGTTAGCATGAAGCTAGCATGATTAGCAGGAAGCTAGCATGAAGCCAACATTTATTGCGTTGCTAGGGTACTAAGTTTGGTTGCTAGGGAGAAAATTGGCATCCCATAATGATCACCCTTCAAGCCACAAGTAAAACGGTCCAACCCCCGTGTCTCTACAATGTTCTGATGCGGAGATATAAGGCTTTGTTTATTCCGTTGCTAGGGTACTAAGTTTGGTTGCTAGGGAGAAAATTGGCATCCCATAATGATCACACTTCAAGCCACAAGTAAAACGGTCCAACCCCCGTGTCTCTATGATGTTCTGAAGCGGAGATATAAGGCTTTGTTTATTCCGTTGCTAGGGTACTAAGTTTGGTTGCTAGGGAGAAAATTGGCATCCCATAATGATTACACTTCAAGCCACAAGTAAAACGGTCCAACCCCTGTGTCTCTACGATGTTCAGATCCAGAGATATAAGGCTTTGTTTATTATGTTGCTAGGGTCTTCATATTTTGTTGCTAGGGGCGTGGCTTAATACCTCAATAAGAATCCTAAGAGACTGATTGGATGCCTGAGTAAAATGAGCCCACCCCTATGTCTCTATGACACTCTGGTGCAAAGATATCCATCTGGGCTTTTTATAATGGTAGTCTATGGGAGATGTTGCTAGGGTACCCAAAATGGTTGCTAGGGGCGTGGCTTAATAGCTCTGGGGTGATCCTAAGAGACTGATTGGATGCTTGAGTAAAATGAGCCCACCCCCATGTCTCTAAGACACTCTAAAGTGAAGATATTCCATTTGGGACGCTTTTATTCCCTTTTATGGGCATGTTTCCTGCCCCATTATAAGTCAATGGGAAATTTTGGGGGCCTCTTACACCCCAGGGGTACAGCTTACACCCCATTGTGAGGTATGTTCTTACACAGCCTGTCAGCCTCCTTAAATGTGGTAAGCCACAAGTTTCTACAAGTTTCTCACTCGCAGCTTTGACCCGTCAAAGTTTGTCTCAATGTTAAGTCAATGGAAATTTTGGGGTGTTTCAGCGCCCCGTTTAGGAATTCGGAAGGTCCCATCAGTTAGAAAAGATATAGCACACCTCGTCAGATCAGACCGAAAGTCTGTCCAAAGTTTGATGGCTGTAGCTTGAAAGCTCTAGGACGAGTTAGAGTTAGAAATTTTAGTCTCAGAAGAAAAAGAATAATAATAATAACTAGATATTAAAGTTTGAAGACAAACTTTATGTTGGCTTGAAAAAGCGTAGCCTGAACGTTTAAAACAGATTGACAGAAGTTTAGTTTAGTAGGCTATCTGGCAGTTAGTATGTTTAAGTATGAAGCTAACATGATTAGCATGAAGCTAGCATGAAGCTAACATGATTAGCATGAAGCTAGCATGATGCTAGCATGATTAGCATGAAGCTAGCATGATGCTAGCATGATTAGCATGAAGCTAGCATGATGCTAGCATGATTAGCATGAAGCTAACATGATGCTAGCATGATTAGCATGAAGCTAGCATGATGCTAGCATGAAGCTAGCATGATTAGCATGAAGCTAGCATGAAGCTAGCATGATGCTAGCATGATTAGCATGAAGCTAGCATGATGCTAGCATGATTAGCATGTAGCTAGCATGATGTTAGCATGATTAGCATGTAGCTAAGCATGATGCTAGCATGATTAGCATGAAGCTAGCATGATTAGCACGTTGCTAGCATGATGCTAGCATGATTAGCATGTAGCTAGCATGAAGCTAGCATGATGCTAGCATGATTAGCATGACGCTAGCATGATGCTAGCATGATTAGCATGAAGCTAGCATGATGCTAGCATGATTAGCATGAAGCTAGCATGAAGCTAGCATGATGCTAGCATGATTAGCATGAAGCTAGCATGATGCTAGCATGATTAGCATGAAGCTAGCATGATGTTAGCATGATTAGCATGAAGCTAGCATGATGCTAACATGATTAGCATGAAGCTAGCATGATGCTAGCATGATTAGCATGAATCTAGCATGATGCTAGCATGATTAGCATGAAGCTAGCATGATGTTAGCATGATTAGCATGTAGCTAGCATGAAGCTAGCATGAAGCTAGCCTTATGCTAGCATGATTAGCATGAAGCTAGCATGATGCTAGCATGATTAGCATGAAGCTAGCATGATTAGCATGAAGCTAGCATGATGCTAGCATGATTAGCATGAAGCTAACATGATGCTAGCATGATTAGCATGAAGCTAGCATGATTAGCATGAAGCTAGCATGATGCTAGCATGATTAGCATGAAGCTAGCATGATGCTAGCATGATTAGCATGAAGCTAGCATGATTAGCATGAAGCTAGCATGATGCTAGCATGATTAGCATGTAGCTAGCATGATTAGCATGTAGCTAGCATGAAGCTAACATGAAGCTAGCATGATGCTAGCATGATTAGCATGAAGCTAGCATGATGCTAGCATGATTAGCATGTAGCTAGCATGATTAGCATGTAGCTAGCATGATTAGCATGAAGCTAGCATGATGCTAGCATGATTAGCATGAAGCTAGCATGATGCTAGCATGAATAGCATGAAGCTAGCATAAAGCTAGCATGATTAGCATGAAACTAGCATGATTCTAGCATGATTAGCATGAAGCTAGCATGATGCTAGCATGATTAGCATGAAGCTAGCATGAAACTAGCAAGATTAGCATGAAGCTAGCATGAAGCTAGCACGAGGCTTGCATGATTAACATGAAGTTAGCATGAGAATAGCATGATTAGCATGAAGCTAGCATGATTTAACGTGAAGCTGGCATGATTAGCATGATGCTAGCATGATTAGCATTAAGCTAGCACTATTTAGCGTGCAGCTAACAAGATTTAACATGAAGTTAGCATGATTTAGCATGAAGTTAGCAAGATTTATTATGAAATTAGCATAAAGCTAGCATGAAACTAGCATGAAGCTAGTATGACTTAGCATGGAGCTAGCATGAAGCTAACATGACCCAAAGACCCAACCCCCATGTCTCTATGATGTTCAGATCCAGAGATATAAGGCTTTGTTTATTATGTTGCTAGGGTGCTCAAATTGGTTGCTAGGGGCGTGGTTTAATACCTCAGTAGGAATCCTAAGAGACTGATTGGATGCCTGAGTAAAATGAGCCCACCCCTATGTCTCTATGACACTCTGGTGTAAAGATATCCATCTGGGCTTTTTATAATGGTAGTCTATGGGAGATGTTGCTAGGGTACCCAAAATTGTTGCTAGGGGCGTGGCTAAATAGCTTTGGGGAGATCCTAAGAGACTGATTGGATGACTGAGTAAAATGAGCCCACCCCCATGTCTCTACGACACTCTAAAGTAAAGATATTCCATCTGGGACGCTTTTATTCCCTTATATGGGCATGTTTCCTGCCCCATTATAAGTCAATGGGAAATTTGGGGGGCCTCTTACACCCCAGTGGTATAGCTTACACCCCATTGTGATGTATGTTCTTACAGAGCCTGTCAGCCACCTTAAATGTGGTAAGCCACAAGTTTCTACAAGTTTCTCACTCACAGCTATGACCCGTCAAAGTTTGTCTCAATGTTAAGTCAATGGAAAGTTTGGGGTGTTCGAGACCCCCGTTTAGGAATTCGGATGGTCCCATCAGTTAGAAAAGATATAGCACACTAAGTCAGACCAGTCTGAAGGTCTGTGGAAAATTTGGTGCATGTAGCTTGAAAGCCCTAGGACGAGTTAGTTGCCGAAATTTTGGGGGGAGAAAAAGAATAATAATAATAATAATAAGTTTAATAGCAATAACAATATATTGGCTTTTTCAAAGCCAACATAACTAGATAGAAAAGTTTGAAGACAAACTTTATGTTGGCTTGACAAAGCCTAGCCTGAACGTTTAAAACAGATTGAGAGAAATTTAAAACAAGTTTAGTTTAGTATTATAACTTTCCGTAAACATGATACCAAAAGTTACCATGTTAGCATGTTTAGCACTAAGTTAGCATGATGCTAACATGAATTAGCATGAAGCTAGCATGATGCTAACATGAATTAGCATGAAGCTAGCATGATGCTAACATGAATTAGCATGAAGCTAGCATGATGCTAACATGAATTAGCATGAAGCTAGCATGATGCTAACATGAATTAGCATGAAGCTAGCATGATGCTAACATGAATTATCATGAAGCTAGCATAATGCTAACATGAATTAGCATTGTGCTAACATGAATTAGCATGAAGCTAGCATGATGCTAACATGAATTAGCATGAAGCTAGCATGATGGTAACATGAATTAGCATGAAGCTAACATGATGCTAACATGAATTAGCATGAAGCTAACGTGATGCTAACATAAATTAGCATGAAGCTAGCATGATGCTAACATGAATTAGCATGAAGCTAGCATGATGCTAACATGAATTAGCATGAAGCTAGCATGATGTTAACATGAATTAGCATTGTGCTAACATGAATTAGCATGAAGCTAACATGATGCTAACATGAATTAGCATGAAGCTAGCATGATGCTAACATGAATAAGCATGAAGCTAGCATGATGCTAACATGAATTAGCATGAAGCTAGCATGATGCTAATATGAATTAGCATGAAGCTAGCATGATGCTAACATGAATTAGCATGAAGCTAGCATGATGCTAATATGAATTAGCATGAAGCTAGCATAATGCTAACATGAATAAGCATGAAGCTAGCATGATGCTAACATGAATTAGCATGAAGCTAGCATGATGCTAACATGAATTAGCATGAAGCTAGCATAATGCTAACATGAATAAGCATGAAGCTAGCATGATGCTAACATGAATTAGCATGAAGCTAGCATGATGCTAATATGAATTAGCATGAAGCTAGCATGATGCTAACATGAATTAGCATGAAGCTAGCATGATGCTAATATGAATTAGCATGAAGCTAGTATAATGCTAACATGAATTAGCATGAAGCTAGCATGATGCTAACATGAATTAGCATGAAGCTAGCATGATGCTAACATGATTAGCATGAAGCTAGCATGATGCTAGCATGATTAGCATGAAGCTAACATGATGCTAACATGAATTAGCATGAAGCTAGCACGACGCTAACATGAATTAGCATGAAGCTAGCACGACGCTAACATGAATTAGCATGAAGCTAGCACGACGCTAACATGAATTAGCATGAAGCTAGCACGATGCTAACATGAATTAGAATGAAGCTAGCACGATGCTAACATGAATTAGAATGAAGCTAGCACGATGCTAACATGAATTAGCATGAAGCTACCATAATGCTAACATGATTAGCATGAAGTTAGCAAGATTTATTATGAAATTAGCATAAAGCTAGCACGAAACTAGCATGAAGCCAACATGACTTAGCATGGAGCTAGCATAAGGCTAACATGACCAAAAGACCCAACCCCCATGTCTATATGATGTTCGGATCCAGAGATATAAGGCTTTGTTTATTATGTTGCTAGGGTGCTCATATTTGGTTGCTAGGGGCGTGGCTTAATACCTCAATAAGAATCCTCTGAGACTGATTGGATGCCTGAGTAAAATGAGCCCACCCCCATGTCTCTGTGACACTGTGCTGCAAAGATATCCATCTGGGCATTTTATAATGGCAGTCTATGGGATATGTTGCTAGGGTGCCCAAAAATGGTTGCTAGGGGCGTGGCTTAATAGCTATGAGATGATCCCTAGAGACTGATTGGATGCCTGAGTAAAATGAGTCCACCCCCATGTCTCTACGACACTCTAAAGTGAATATATTCCATCTGGGACGCTTTTATTCCCTTATATGGGCATGTTCCTTGCCCCATTATAAGTCAATGGGGAAATTTGGGTGCCTCTTACACCCCAGGGGTGAAACTTACACCCCAATGTGAGGTATGTTCTCACAGTGCCTGTCAGCCTCTTCAAATGTGGTAACCCACAAGTTTCTACAAATTTCTCGCTTGCAGCTATGACCCGTCAAAGTTTGCCGCAATGTTAAGTCAATGGAAAATTTGGGGTGTTTGAGCGCCCCGTTTAGGAATTAGGTAGGTCCCATCAGTTAGAAAAGATATAGCATAAATCTACGTACCAGTCTTAAAAGTTTTGTAAAGTTTTGTGGGTGTAGCTTGAAAGCTCTAGGAGGAGTTACAGTTAGAAAAAGTGTGGACCAGAAGAATAATAATAACTAGATATTAAAGTTTGAGGACAAACTTTATGTTGGCTTGAAAAAGCGTAGCCTGAACATTTAAAATGGTTTGACAGAAGTTTATTTTAGTAGGCTATCTGGCTGTTAGCATGATTAGCATGAAGTTAGCATGATTAGCATGAAGCTAGCATGATTAGCATGAAGCTAGCATGATGTTAGCATGATCAGTATGAAGCTAGCATGAAGCTAACATGATTAGCATGAAGCTAGCATGAAGCTAACATGATTAGCATGAAGCTAGAATGAAGCTAACATTTATTCCGTTGCTAGGGTACTAAGTTTGGTTGCTAAGGAGAAAATTGGCATCCCATGATGATCAACCTTCAAGCCACAAGTAAAACGGTCCAACCCCCGTGTCTCTATGATGTTCTGAAGCGGAGATATAAGGCTTTGTTTATTCCGTTGCTAGGGTACTAAGTTTGGTTGCTAGGGAGAAAATTGGCATCCCATAATCATCAACCTTCAAGCCACAAGTAAAACGGTCCAACCCCCATGTCTCTATGATGTTCTGAAGCGGAGATATAAGGCTTTGTTTATTCCATTGCTAGGGTACTAAGTTTGGTTGCTAGGGAGAAAATTGGCATCCCATAATGATCAACCTTCAAGCCACAAGTAAAACGGTCCAAACCCCGTGTCTCTATGATGTTCTGAAGCGGAGATATAAGGCTTTGTTTATTTCGTTGCTAGGGTACTAAGTTTGGTTGCTAGGGAGAAAATTGGCATCCCATAATGATCACACTTCAAGCCACAAGTAAAACGGTCCAACCCCCATGTCTCTATGATGTTCTGAAGCGGAGATATAAGGCTTTGTTTATTACGTTGCTAGGGTACTAAGTTTGGTTGCTAGGGAGAAAATTGGCATCCCATAATGATCAACCTTCAAGCCACAAGTAAAACGGTCCAACCCCTGTGTCTCTATGATGTTCTGAAGCGGAGATATAAGGCTTTGTTTATTCCGTTGCTAGGGTACTAAGCTTGGTTGCTAGGGAGAAAATTGGCATCCCATAATGATCAACCTTCAAGCCACAAGTAAAACGGTCCAACCCCCATGTCTCTTTGATGTTCTGAAGCGGAGATATAAGGCTTTGTTTATTCCGTTGCTAGGGTAATATGTTTGGTTGCTAGGGAGAAAATTGGCATCCCATAATGATCACACTTAAAGCCACAAGTAAAACGGTCCAACCCCCGTGTCTCTACAATGTTCTGATGCTGAGATATAAGGCTTTGTTTATTCCGTTGCTAGGGTACTAAGTTTGGTTGCTAGGGAGGAAATTGGCATCCCACAATAATCACCCTTCAAGCCACAAGTAAAACGGTCCAACCCCGTGTCTCTAAGATGTTCTGAAGCGGAGAAATAAGGCTTTGTTTATTCCGTTGCTAGGGTACTAAGTTCGGTTGCTAGGAAGAAAAATGGCATCCCATAATGATCAACCTTCAAGCCACAAGTAAAACGGTCCAACCCCCGTGTCTCTATGATGTTCTGAAGCGGAGATATAAGGCTTTGTTTATTCCGTTGCTAGGGTACTAAGTTTGGTTGCTAGGGAGGAAATTGGCATCCCATAATAATCAACCTTCAAGCCACAAGTAAAACGGTCCAACCCCCGTGTCTCTATGATGTTCTGAAGCGGAGATATAAGGCTTTGTTTATTCCGTTGCTAGGGTACTAAGTTTGGTTGCTAGGGAGGAAATTGGCATCCCATAATAATCAACCTTCAAGCCACAAGTAAAACGGTCCAACCCCCGTGTCTCTAAGATGTTCTGAAGCGGAGAAATAAGGCTTTGTTTATTCCGTTGCTAGGGTACTAAGTTTGGTTGCTAGGGAGAAAAATGGCATCCCATAATGATCAACCTTCAAGCCACAAGTAGAACGGTCAAACCCCCATGTCTCTACGACACTCTAAAGTGAAGATATTCCATCTGGGACGCTTTTATTCCCTTATATGGGTATGTTTCCTGCCCCATTATAAGTCAATGGGAGATTTTGGGGGCCCCTTACACCCCAGGGGTACAGCTTACACCCCATTGTGATGTATGTTCTTACACAGCCTGTCAGACTCCTTAGATGTGGTAAGCCACAAGTTTCTACAAGTTTCTCACTCGCAGCTATGACTCGTCAAAGTTTGTCTCAATGTTAAGTCAATGGAAATTTTGGGGTGTTTGAGCCCCCCGTTTAGGAATTCGGAAGGTCCCATCAGTTAGAAAAGATATAGCACACTAAGTCAGACCAGGCTGAAGGTCTGTGGAAAATTTGGTGCATGTAGCTTGAAAGCCCTAGGACGAGTTAGTGTCAGAAATTTGGGGTAGAATAATAATAATAATAAAATATAAGTTTAATAGCAATAACAATATATTGGCTTTTTCAAAGCCAACATAATAATAATAATAAGCTTAGATCGAAGAACAGTATGTTGGCTTTGTCAAGCCAACATAATAAGTTTAAGTGCAACAACAGTATGTTGGCTTTCTCAAGCCAACATAATAAAACATTGTTTTAATGGTCATCTGCGTCATTTTCATCTCTGGTCATCGAGCGTTTGACACTTCTAAACAAGCTAAAGACTCCTCAATAATAAAGCATAAAAAACAAAGAATTTAGTCTGTTTAATGCATTAAAACTCAAGAAAAGGAAAACTGAAGGTCCACCTGTTCACGGGCTAAAGGAACACAATTATTTCTGACAGATCCAAGGACCCTCAGATTTGTGTTATCTCCAGAGCCCATGCACAGCAGGAGAACACATGGACATTAGAGGCCACGGGGCCCACGGCCTGTTCGCTCTGACCTAACGTTCACTTAGACGTCTCAGGAGTCTCTCAGGCAGGTGCCCAAGTTTTCAAGTGTTCCAAATCCTGATCCGAAACAGCCTGGTCAACTTTTGCTTTTTGTATCAGTTTAGTCGCAGCTGTTTTGCCCAAACAAAACTTAACCTCATGTGGTTACATACACTGCAAAAAATGATTTTCAAGAAAAAAAATCTGAATATTTTTGTCTTGTTTTCAGTAAAAATATCTAAACATTCTTAAATCAAGATGCTTTTTCTTGATGAGCAAAACAACCTTAGTTTTTAGACCAAAAATATCAAATTTAAGTGATTTTGTACATAAAACAAGAAAAAAATCTGCCATTTGGGGTAAGCAAAAAATCTTGAAATTCTTTCTTAAACACTTAATTTAAGAAAAATTCAAGAAAAATTAGCTTACCCCATTGGCAGATTTTTTTGCTCGTTTTATGCAAAAAATCACTTAAATTTGATATTTAAAAAATAAATACATTTGATAAAAATTATTAATTTAAGTGTTCCTTGATGAGCAAAATGACCTAAAAATAAGCCTAGTTTTTAAACAAAAAATATACCATTTAAGTGAATTTATGCTTAAAACAAGCAAAAAATAAATAAATAAATAAAAATCTGCCAATTAGGTAAGAATTTTTTTCTTGAATTTTTCTTGAATTATGTGTTTAAAAAAAAATCAAGATTTTTTTCTTAAACCATTGGCAAATGATTGTGCTTTTAAAGCAACACTAAAGAGTTTTTGCTCTTTGCTCCCCCTACAGGTTGGAAGCGGAATTGTCCATTACCACTGTCGTAAGTAATTTAGCCTACTGCAGCAAAGCTGCTCTGATTGGATTGTAGGTCTGCCGTAAAGCAAGTTTTTGTAGTTTTCACTCGAACTACAGGACCGCGACCCGACGGTTAGAAACTCTTTAGTGCGGTTTTGGCCGATAGAGGGCTGCAAAGAGAATGTGAAAGTGCCGTTCACCCTGTTTCGAGTGGATGAACGACTGAAACTTTTTTGGAAACGTTATTATAAAGTAAAAAACACTCTTTAGTGTTGCTTTAAGCACAAATTAACTTAAAGGAATACTGTAGTCTATCCATTTTCCATATTAAACTATGTTATTACCTTAACTAAGAAGAGTTGATACATCCCTCTATCATCTTAGTGCGTGCACGTAAGCGCTGGGGCGCGCTGTGACACTTCGATAGCATTTAGCTTTGCCCCATTCATTCAATGGTATCAAACAGAGATAAAGTTAGAAGTGACCAAACACATCAACGTTTTTCCTATTTAAGACGAGTAGTTATACGAGCAAGTTTGGTGGTACAAAATAAAACGTAGCGCTTTTCTAAGCGGATTTAAAAGAGGAACTATATTTTATGGCGTAATAGCACTTTTGGGAGTACTTCGACTCACCTGAAAAATCCGCTCCCCTTCTCCCTCTCATAATGGGAGAGGGAGAGTGTTACTGTACCGAGCCGAAGTACTCCCAAAAGTGCTATTACCCCATAAAATATAGTTACTCTTTTAAATTTGAAAGGAGATCCTTCTTAACGTTACACACTGCACCTTTAACTAAACCAATCAATAGACAACACCATTTATAACAGAAGTTATTACACAGTTTATTACACTTCACTACAAAATTAATATTTATTTGTGAACTATGATACAAACCACATATACACATGTACAGCAAAAAGTATGAATGTGGTAAAAATCGTTTACAGTGTCAATGGTCGGCTCTTTTAAAAAATAAAATATATTTTTCTCGAAGATTCTTAAGAAGTAGATTTACTCAAAATAAATACCAAACTGTATATTGTGTGGAGGTGTATAGCTAATAATACTGCTGAAGTATATAATCTGTATATTATAGTCTGATTCCACAAATCACTACAAGACTTTCTTGCTGTGCAGCATATTTAAAGGCATACACTGCAAAAAAAAAAAAAAATGATTTTCAAGAAAAAAAATTGTTTTTTTTAATCTTGTTTTCAGTAAAAATATCTAAAAATTCTTAAATTAAGATGCTTTTTCTTGATGAGCAAAATGACCCAAGAAAAGAAGTCTAGTTTTTAGACCAAAAATATCAAATTTAAGTGATGTTGTGCATAAAACAAGCAAAAAAATCTGCCAATGGGGTAAGGAAATTTTTCTTTTTCTTTTTTTTAGAATTTAGTGTTTAAGAAAAATGTTCAAGATTTTTTTGCTTATCCCATTGGCAGATTTTTTTGCTTGTTTAATCCAAAAATTCACTTAAATTTGATACTTTTGGTCTAAAAACTAGACTTATTTTGTTGGGTCGTTTTGCTCATCAAGAAAAAGCATCTTAATTTAAGAATTTTTAGATATTTTTACTGAAAACAAGACAAAAATACTAAGATTTTCTTTTCTTGAAAATAATTTTTGCAGTGTAGTTCACCCAAAAATTTAATTTCTGTTATAATTTACTCACCTTCATGTTATTTATTTTGATGAACACATAAAAAGATATTTTGATACATGATGGTAAGCACACAGCTGCCTTATCATTGACTTCCATAGTAGAAAAAAAACAAATATTATGGAAGTATTGTGATAAATGATAAAGATATTTTGAAAAAATTATGTTATGCACAGTTGATGGTTCCCAATGAATTCCATCGTATTTGTTTTTCCTACTATGAAACTCAATGGTTGTGCTCATCAGAAAAAAGAAATTCATACAGGTTTAGAACAAAATGAGAATGAGAAAATCATGACAGAATTAGCATTTTTGGGTGAACTATCCCTTTAAATTCTTCTAAAAAAGTAAAACTTCATGACAGTATCCATATAGCGTGACTACACAGACATGTGATGCATTTCTAAAGATCATGTGCATGACCACCGTTTGACAGATTGGACCCATTATTGCTTTATCTAACACAGTTTCCAAACATTTCATGCTAATCAAAATAGATCTTTGTATAAATGTTATAATTGCTTTATGGAGCTCAGTCTACAGTAGAAAAAGTTCTCACAAGCCTTTTAACAAAATTTGATGCTCAAATTCAGCAAACGGTAAAATTACCATCACTTACAGTAATGGCAAAATTACCCTCTAAAAAGCGTTCTGTAGACATTTTCATTGTCCGAAATGAAAAGCCAGAACATGATTTGATACACACACAGTACATTTGATCAAAGCACATTCTTGATGTAGGTACAATACATCTGATGTCATTTCTTTGATCATATATTCTGCTACTTGAGAAGTTTTTCATGTGTACGGGTTAAATGTTTAATATTACCGTCTCATTCATCAAAGTGCAGAGGTGCTTGTGTGGTGTGTCTCCATATTTTGGCAATTCCTATGCTCATGACAGCTCTATTGCTTTGCAAATCACTCTAGAAACATTATGATATTGCCAATGCTTTCTTTGGAGAGAAAACACCTGTCAATGTGGAAACAACAGATGAATTAAATGCGGAGATGAATTAAAGTCACAAGACTCATCAATATGGGGACCACACAGATTTATCTCTCAAGCAACAAAGTAAGAAGTGCAAAAAGTTTGGGTTTGCTTTTCCTCACACTGCTATCCACCGCTAATCGATCCTGGGACTTGCAGAAGGCACCTGACATGGAAGGGGTTTGAAGACGGTGATCACACCTTGTAAATGTTCTTCAGTACCTGCTCAAAGTCATCTGGGCTGAGATGATTTCGACGGTCAGTGCTTTAGGTTTCATTTGGGGTGTGCTGTATTTCACGTCTGTGAGGAGAAGCTAATGCTGGAAACCATCTTCTGGATCTTCTCCTCGTTTTTTAGGATGTTGGATTTGACTGCGCAGATCTTGTCTTGTTGGTCTTTGATCGACTGCTCCAGTTCAGCGAGTTCAACCATCAGAGGTTCCACAATGCCGTCCGTGATTCTGTGATGGATTAGAGAAGATTACACGTTTACATGCACCAAATAATGTCTCAATCAGAGAATTATTTTCAGTAAAAATATCTAAAAATTCTTAAATGAAGAAGCTTTTTCTTGATGAGCAAAATGACCCAAGAAAACAAGTCTAGTTTTTAGACCAAAAATATCAAATTTTAGTGATTTTGTGCATAAAACAAGCAAAAAATCTGCCAATGGGGTAAGCAAAATGTATTTGAAAATTTTTCTTAAACACTAAATTCAACAAAAATTCAAGAAAAATTTGCTTACCCCATTGGCAGATTTTTTTTGCTTGTTTTATCCACAAAAAAACAAGACAAAAATACTAAGAACATGTTTTCTTGAAAATAATTTTTTGCAGTGTACGGACAAATGTTTGAGCGTTCTGGGTACCTTTGTTCCTGTAACAGAGCCTGTGCATTCTCTTTGTTCTCCTTGTGCCAAGTCTGCAATTCATTCTGCATGGAGTCCATGTCTTCCTGGATGTAGTCCATGATCTTGCCCAGGGGCAGAGCGCTGCGGCACACCGTCTGTATAGAGGATCGCAGGCGATCGATTTCCTTCGCCACCAGTTCACGTTCCTTCCTACGAGACGCCTCTGACACCGATGTCCGATCCTGCGGAGAGAAACCACAGGGAAAATATCAGCCATCGATGGGCCTTTGAGTCTCGGAAACCGCTGGAGCCTCACACAAGTGCAAAGCGGGCATCCCGCCAGCCACGTCGAAACAACTCTCTTCCATCTGTGGTCTGTCACACTGGTGGTCTGACAGGCTAAACAACATGCAATCTTAGAGAAAATGTACAAAGCTATGCTTTAAAAGGTCCTAATATGACAATTAAGGTACTGACATGTATACATTTTAGGTATTAACTGCCGGTTAATTGTCTAATAAATTGTGGCAATTAATTGTCTGATTTATTGCTTTGACATTTAATTCTCATACATGTTTTTGTTTCATGTTCATGAAATGATTTTTACACTGTTGTGATTATTTAAATTAAATCTTTTGCAAGGTTTACCTGGCAGTAAATATTAATACACATAACACATACTTGAAAAGTAATTAATTAATGAATATATCTTTCAAAATCTGAAAATCCTTCATAAGAAATAAACACAATAAAGGGTCTGAAAATAACTGAAAATAATTCTTTACTGCACTGCAAAAAAATGATTTCAAGAAAAAAATTCTCAGTATTTTTGTCTTGTTTTCAGTTAAAATATCTAAAAATTCTTAAATTAAGATGCTTTTTCTTGATGAGCAAAACGACCCAAGAAAATAAGTCTAGATTTTAGACCAATAACAAATGTAAGTGATTTTGTGTATAAAACAAGCAAATAAATTTAGTGTTTAAGAAAATTTTTCAAGATTTTTTGCTTACACCATTGGCAGATTTTTTTGCTTGTTTTCAGCACAAATTCACTTTAATTGTATTTACAAATAACAAGGTGTGCAGTTAGTAAAACAAACTCTTCTGCATCCACTTTTATATTGCATTAGTGAATTACTTTTAGGACACATTCACCAAACAATTAGTAAAGGACAAAAAGAAATCGGCTGATGAAAAGACTAATGGGACACCGTCCAAAGTCACTCCCAGCACAGAGGATTTTAGATGAATGAGGTTAGAGGAAATCTATACCAACCAACAATATAGTTTAAAAAAACACCAGGGAGAAGTCTGCATTTAGTGGTTTTCAATGTCAAGGCTACAAATGTTTAGAATTTCAAGGCAGAAATTATACAAACCTTGCAATGTATATAAAGATCAAAACGAAAGAGACATGGGATCTATAATGTGAGAGAGTGGTTACTGAAGGACTTCTCTGTATGCTGTGTGGTTGGGGGGTCTCGGTCCGCTCCAGTCACCCTTCAGTCTGACACAAGAGTCCCCCCCCGGCACACAGGGCCCACGACTGTTTACTCAGCTGGGGCCACAGGCTGTGTGTGGCAGTAGGCCAAACCGGCCTTATTCACACTCCCGCTCAGACACACGAGCGCACACCCTCACGTGAGACATGACTTTGTTTGTTTTAGTAACAGGCTATGGCAGTGAAGTTATTTTACAACGGTATTCGGTAACAACTACTTCACATTTACCTCTTTTCAGGCTTAACTCCTCAACCAATTCATGTCATTCTGGCCAGAGACACCAACACTTCCTTGCGGGGAATGTCAAACTATTACACATGTGCTATATGAAGTCACACTGTAATGAGTGACATAGTAAAATACATTCATAAAAATAACATTGTAAAAATTTATAGAAAAAAATATTTAGGGAAAAGTTGTCATTTTATAATTTATTTATCAGTTCAGAGCAAAAATGGGGTAAGCAAATTTTTCTTTAACTTTTCCTGAATTTAGTGTTTAAGAAAAAAACTTTTGCTTACCCCATTGGCAGATTTTTTGCTAGTTTTATGCACAAAATCACTTAAATTTGATATTTTGGTCTAAAAACTAGACTTATTTTCTTGGGTCATTTTGCTCATCAAGAAAAAGCATCTTAATGTAAGAAATGTTTGATATTTTTTACTGAAAACAAGACAAAAATACTAAGATTTTTTTTTCTTGAAAATCATTTTTTGCAGTGTGGTTGCCAAACTAGGGGGCGCAAGATGGTGCCAGGGGTCCCCCAGTTTTATGACATCGGTGCATTTAAACCTTAAAAAAAAAATTAGGCTACAAACCAACACCAATATATTGTACTGTTTAAGATTGTTTTATATTATGAATTCTTTTGGAGGGGGCGAATGGAGGCACCCTACACAAGGGGGTCGAAGTGCTGCAAACTAAGTGCTCTTCCGCCATACAATATAGTGCTCATTTTTTATCCGTATAAAAAAATCGCCAAGTTTTATTTTTTGTGCGCACATACTTACTCGTGTAACTCATGTAACAGTCTTTAAATAGGGAAAACATGGAAGTGATTGGTGGCTTCTAAATTCATCCTTGTTTGGATCCTAATGCTGCGTTCAGACCCGCCGCGGTAGAGGCGTCAAGCGCGAGTGATTTCAATGTTAAGTCAATGTTAAGATGCGTTGACGCGGGCCTAGAGGTCTCGTGGCGTGAATGAGGTGTTTAGCGTGGCGCGGTAAGCGTGATTCCGCCTCATTCGCAAATTGAGCGTTGACGTGGCAAACGCGCGAGTTGAAAAATGTGAACTTTGGGGGAAATCCGCGCCACGTTAACCAATCAGGAGCTTGCTCTAGTAGTGACTTGATTACAGGAAGCAAGCGGAGTCGCAGAAGCCCCTCCCATGACGCGAATTTCTGCATGAATGTCTTGATGACTAGAATTTCACGCGCGAATGAAGGGAGAAAACTCAAAATGTTCAAGGGGCAAACTAGACGCGGTAGACACGAATTTGACGCCTCAAACGCGGCTGGTGTGAACCCACGGTAAGGAATGAGTGGGGGCTAGGCTAAATGCTAACAGTCACAACGCTTAAGATAAGTCCATGCATTGGAAAAATTAAGAGCACGCATTGAAAAAACATAGGTATGTATTAATTCATCTAAGTTGAGGTAAGAACATAGTCAAATATTGAAAAACTGTGGTGTTTTCCTTTAAGATGCAATATACTGTTACACATGCGTTTTCTTTTTCAGCAGTTTTACTGTCTCTTAAGACCTAAAGGTCGTATTATGAGGATACTTGCAAAGACTGGAATTTTGACGCATGTCTGTATTTAAGGCTAATACAGCGTCAAAAATGCTCAATAAGCAGCGGATGCGCGGCTTGCACATTCCTCTCACTTATGGCGCTTTTCCATTGCATAGTACCCCACGGTTTAGTTTAGTTTGGGTCGGGTCAGCTCACCTCACCTCACTTTGACGTGGTTAGCTTTTCCATTGAGTTTAGTATCACTTCGTAGTGGGAGGGATTATAGGCGTATTGTTATATTTGCGCTGCATAATGCTGTGACATCATACAAGTGAGAGCGCCGTTGTACATTCCCATACATTCATTTATTTATCAGTCCGCCACAAAATTAAAATTGGCCACAACAAATAAATGTTTGCTCATCGCGTTTATCACTACCTCGGTCTCACATGACAATTTCTGTTCAAACACCTGTGGCGTCATTCGACGGTGCTCCGTTGAGCCTCATTGAAGTTGCATTTAAGAATATATGCGAATGTGCGCGTCGCGAATGTTCCGCCACAAACTGCAAGAATGGAAAAACTGTTATGGTGTCCCTGATTCTCAACCTGTGGATGTTTTTTATCGCTAAAAGGGAGTTTGGGAACTTAGCAAAGCACAGAAGACAACATGTTTCCTCGAGACAGCAAGCTAGCACTAAGGTAAAGCTAATATTTACATTATAGCTATGACGCTGTAGTGACGAGTCTGTCAAACCAATCAGTGATCTACAGTGTTTTCGCGTCACGTTTGGTATCAGCTCGGATCGCTTGGAACCCCAACCGAGGTGGTACGAAAAAAAGTACCGGGAACTACGTACTGCACCCAATGGAAAAGCTCCCAAAAGTAAGCTGACCCGACCCAAACTAAACTAAACCGTGGGGTACTATGCAATGGAAAAGCGCCAATAGAAACAGCGCGCGCATATAGCACTGTTGTTTCTGTTTCATTGGCTTAGAATCACTTGTTTTAAAAACTGTGAGGTTAAATAAGTCTACAAACATTACGTTTTGTGCACAGTAATGTGACGTGGGCGCGTAACCTCGATTGAAAAAATACTATGAGTTAAGTATGTGCGCTCAATCTGCACAGACTGTTTAAATTCGGCAGCAAAAAAGGTGACTATAAATTGTAAAACATAACCCGCCAAACTGGTTAGTGATTTGTGTGACCCTGTCGCAGACACCCCCCTCACCCCTCATTTTCAAAACCTAGACGAATCACAAGAATGACTTATTTTGGATCTAAAACAACGAATTTCGGCGAAAGGTGACAAGTTCGCACCCCTGTCAAACAGTCCTAGTTAGATATACAGTAGGTCAAACGCTATTAAGAGTGAAAAAGAGAAATCTGTAAATATTTTTGTAAAGAGCCAGCCTCTAATCATCTGTGTTTTGAAACCAAAGTTTATTATTACAACCTAAATTATCTAGTTACATCTATATCTAAATCTTTTACAAGGATTCACCCAAAATTTTAAATTCTGTTCAACGATTAAGTTGTTTCACACCTGTATATATTACTCGATTTATTTAAGCTACATTTAATAAAAAAGTTTTTTGTTTTGTTTTTTAAATAGTTTTGTTTAAATGTAGCTTGAATAAATTGATGGCGACCAGTTACCTTAAAAAAATTTAGTAAATTGAATGAATCAATATCTTCAGTGTTTTAGTGAACTAAAATGAAGATGTTTTGAAAAATTTTTGTAACCAAACAGATTAGGGGCACCATTCACTTTCATAGGATTATTTTTTACTATTGTGGAATTTAGGGTTGCATAACGATTAATCACAATTAATCTATTGCAGAATTAAGGTTTTTGTTTACATCATATATGTGTGTGTACTGTGAATAATAATTATGTATATATAAATATGCACACATGTATAATTTTAAGAAAAATAATTATATATAAAGTATTGATATTTATATATAATATAAATTATACATAAATATACAAATATATATACACACATGTAAACATTTCTTAAATATATACATGCATGTGTGTGTATTTCTTTATACAAAGTTATTATACACAGTACACACACATATATGATGTAAACAAAAACCTTTATTCTGCAATAGATTAATCAGGATTAATCGTTATGCAAACCTTTTTGAAATCAATGCTGCCCCACACTCTTTAAAATATCTTTTTTTGTGTTCAGCAGATCAAAGTTATTTTTCAGGTTTAAAACAACACGATGGTTAGTAAATTATATTATCTCACAAGTGTGGTTCTCAAAAAGACTGAGAATCACTGCACTGGTATAGAAAATATTGTCAAACGGCTATAAAAAGACACTGGCAGAACAAACACACATCTATACGTTATATCAAACAGCCCTAGTTAGATATACAGTAGGTCAAACGCTATTAAGAGTGAAAAAGAGAAATCTGTAAATATTTTCGTAAAGAGCCAGCCTCTAATCATCTGTGTTTTGAATCCAAAGTTTATTGTTACAACTTTACCAAGTTCAGTAACTATACTGCAAATACATCAAAGGTTAACTACGCCGCTTTGCTCGAGAAATCAAACAAAACAGTTGAGAAGAAAGACTAAATTCATTCTTTCTCCCTCTCTGTGGTTTACAACTGTGTTCGGATTGAAATGTCTAATAGTTAACTGCAATGTGGGTGGTTTCTTCGGCCCCTTAACACCCCCTCTACACAAACACCAGCCAGCCCATTCGGCCCACCGTCTGTGGAGCGCGAAGGCCAGGCCGGATTCGCTCTGTTTGCCGTCCTCCTGCACCTAAAAAAACCCTCCTGCTTTCTGTCTCTTAGGATGTAAATCAATCGTTCACATGGGCTCTCATTTTCCTTTCTCTTCAGTCACACCCAAGAAAAATAAGTTTTGAGGACAGTTTTTCCCATTATCTGAGACAGTGACAGAAGTGGAGTCTGTGTGCTGCCGGGGCAGGTGGCTTTCAGAGACTCTGAGCTCTGAACTCACCGGAGTCGGGATCAGAGCCTCTCGAGTGAGGACGCTTCATTACCTCTCAGTTTCAAGCCTAATTTGCTTAATGAAGAAATGCATGAGAAATGCATGCTTCATAGAGTGCTGCTGAAGACAGAAGCAGAGTTCTGACAGAGAAAAATCACTCCTATTGAAATTTCTAAAATCTTACAATCCTCCAGAGGATGACTAATTTGAGAAAAGTTCATTTACTTCTGGGACGCAGGGTGACACTAAAGGGTGAGATCTAAAACTCTACAATTCTGATATCATTTACTCATCCTCAGGTTGTTCCAAACATGTAAAAATACTTTCTGCAAACAGGGTTCCCACACCTTAGTTAACTTCAAATTCAAGGACCTTTCAAGGACTTTCCAGGTCCAATACCCTTAAATTCAAGGACTAAATGTGGGGACACATTTCGAGTGAGAGCAAGGTTACATCGTGTTACCTTTTAAGATACATTGTTACAGTTCCCTTTCGAGGGAACTCGCGCTGTGTCACTGCGGTGACACTTTGGGGACGCCTACAGGGGTAAGTGCATCTGAATGTGTTTATCAAATTCAACCAATGGTGAGGCTTAATGACAAAGACAGGGTGACGCGGGAGCCAGAAGTATATCGCTATCTGAAATATTGCCAAAGATGGCGTTACAGGGACACAGGAAGTATGGCAAGCGAGACGCAGCGTCTCGTTCCCTTCTCAGGAGACAGTTACATAAGTAATCCGAGACGTTTTAATGGGTCAAACACAACTATGCAAAAAAGCATCCCATTTACACAGGGAATAATATGGATTTTCCCCCCCGGAAAACTTCTTGCATAAAATAGATTCAAGCACTTTCAATGACCTGTATCTATGTATGTATATTTTCAAAAACTTCCCAGGGCCTTGGATTTTCCCCCTTAGATTCACAAACTCAAGGATTTCAAGGACTTGTGAGAACCCTGTGCTGAACACAAAAGAAGATATTTTGATGAATGTGGGGCACCATTGAATTTTGATTGCCCCTAATCTGTTTTATGCCGAATTCAGACTGCATGATTTTCAAAGTTGTCGGGTCACAGATCTTTTCACACTGCATGACTATCTGGGCTAGCATTCAGTCGCTGCTGTTTTCACACTGCATGATGGATCAGCAGGGGGTTTCACACTGCATGACTTTACCATAGGAAGAATCACCGACAACTTTGTCCCGGTCCGCAAACTACGTCTCACATTCACATGTACACGAGAAGTGAAAAAGAAAAAACGCGAGGTCCCACGTGCAAGACCGGAGTTCTCACGTGAGATTGGTATCAATACTCCTCCCCGAATTTCCAGCTGCCCTGTATGTTGATCTCTCATTGGCTGTAGGTCATCGCCAATGTTATTTTCAATCAGAACACATTTCACACGGCATGATTTTAAACCATCGACAGATATCTAGCATGCCAGATATCTAACGCGTGTTAGCAACTCGTCTGCAATTCTCTCAGATCGCATCTTTGATAGTTCACACGGTTTGATTGTCACTCGCGTGAAAGAGCACCAATTTGCCTGTGATTTCAACGCTATCTCACGAGAATTTGTACATATTTTACGAGTTGGCTTATTTGTATTAATTCATACGATCACATACGTAAGTTTTGGTACGATTTGCCTTGACCCCTGTGACGTTGGGGTTAGGGGTTCGGTTTCGTTGTTTTTTCATGAGAATCGTATGATATTGCACAATTAATTTGTATGAATTGATACGAATTAGACAACTCGTAAAATATGTATGATTTCTAAAGAGATCAGGCTGGTGATTTCGGGCATTTGTCTGCGATTTCAAAAAAACATATTGACTAGTCAAAATCTGGGCTAAAATTGTGCAGTCTGAACTAGTGTATTAAAGTAAATTCTATAGATGTGGAACAGCTTGACGGTGCAAAAATAAATCAAATTTGGGTGAACTATCCCTTTAATGGATATAGATGTAACTAGATCATGATTCTCGCAAAATTAGACTTATGAGGTGTCATGAAACATTTTGATAAAAAAGTAAATGCAAAGTAAATCAAAATAAGAATACAGTTACAAACATATCTTCAGGTACTATTTTGCATATGATTTCAAATGACATCATACAAACCAATTTTTTGTTTTTTCCACATTTCATTACCGCAACGTGTCCATGACTGGATTTGGGTTCTTTGACATGGAAATATTTATAATTAAAAAAATCTAAAAAATAAAAAGCTTCATTGCATGTTATATAATAAACAGTTACAGTAAAGAAACATCTGGTATTTGGTGATCATTGGTAAATGTAGAGACAATAATAAGGAATATAAATGTGTCCAAGACCAATTTTCTCATCCTCTGCAACAATTTTCAATCATTGTTTAAGCTCTCAAGGAACTAATATTTAAAAAAAAATTGTTGTAAGGGACATAATTGACTGTGACACTCAAGATGGCTGCCAGGTAAGCAGTTCGTATTTTTTCTCTACAGATAAGAGTGGAATTTTTGTTTGTCATAGTACCTAGACAACTTTTTAGTTCTCATTACTGAAACATGAGTTTGTAAATGCATATATTTAATGTAATATCATGTTGCGGTAATGATAATTTTTGATAATTCTATAGGAAATATTTTTTTAATCCTATAAAAATAATGGTTATAGTTAGTTCAGATCTTTATGTGCAAAAAATGTCTTCAAGGGCTTTTTAAAAAAAAATTCTGATGCTGGACACCTTCTAAATCGGGATTTCGTGAAAATCACCCATTTAGGTTGAACTTTGAAGTCAAAAGATTTATTTTTCACTGCAAAAATACTGTTATAATGACACATTTAAAGCTGTGTCAGCCAATTGTTCAACCAAAAAATGCATTCTTACACCAAACTGAGCTGATTTCAGAGCCTACAGTAAATGTACCACTTTAACTTTCTCAACTTTAACTCCTATTAAAGCCCTTTTTGTGATTGTCTCCAATGCCGCCTGCACAACCTTTTAACAAATGCATTATTTAAGCTACTGAGCAACAGTATCGAACCCAGATAGTTTAGACAGACACGAAGGGTCTGAGGTCGCTGCCCCTGCTGTTTATATGCTACTGGTATAAAGCTCCATGGTGGGTCTTTGGCTCCATCACTGGGCTCATAGGGGACAAGATTAATTGTTTAGCAATGTTTAGGGGTTTCCTCCTCTGGGAAAACACGATCCCCGTCCAGCAACATCATAAAAATAGCTAGGATGAAGTGATGTGCAAAAAGGGGGGTCATGTGCACAGGACGGAAAGGTCGGTGTGGCCCCGTGGGAGTCACTGTTGGGATCTCTGCTCTTTACTTGCGTGCAAAGCGAACAGCCAAAGAGTCAAACAACAATAGTATTGTGTGTGACAGTTCGACTTATGAGAACCAGGCAGCGGTTACGAGAGACTGAAAAAATAGGCTAAAACATAACCAATTATGCTATCCGACTTCAGAGACTCGAGCGGGTATTTTACCGTAACCCTGAGGTCATTCTGTACGGATGTCAATCGTCTCTCCGTGAGGGCACGACGTTTGGAGGAATGCAAGGAGTCATTTCCTTTACATTTCCAATGAAAAGGTAGATGTTTACAAAGACACGGGCCTAAAGGGACGACTATTTATTTTCCTGCCTGTTCTGCAGAAAGCGCGCTGGCGTGGCGTTCACTCAACAGCAATCCATTTGTGTGCCATGGGGTTTATTTATACATCGCAAACCTTCATCAAGGCTAATTTGATGGCGAAAAAGAGGGAAAAGGAAAGAGAAAAAAATGCTTATGAAAACGCAGCTGCTGTCAGGGGCCAGTACTCTCAAAACAAAAAGACGACCTACAAGAAGTATCTTACGATAATATACACGTGATCTGGAGGGTCGCGGCCTGTGAAACGTACGGCAAATTCTTCAGTGAAATGCACAGTGAGGGGAAACGAAAAATTTAGTTTCTTTAGCAAAACGACAAAATAATGGTACAAAAGATTGTAATAAATGAAGTTCTGTTGACCCTGCCGGGGTAAATCTTTACTTATGAAGCGGAACGGAAAACTCATGCTAATAAAACTGAGGAATGAGTCACAGGCTCTGTTTCATTTTAAGAATTACTATTAGTCAAAACTCGGAATTCTGTGGTCGTTCCGAAGAAACGGTTGATGCGCGGGGATCTCCGTAAACTTCAAATCTAATCATGAAAGCTCATATTTGCGGGGTGAGTTATAAGTGCTGTAACTTCAGATCTGTCAGGATGGGATGAGGAAGCTCATCACTTACATTTTAAAACCTTGATGCTACGCTGTGATTACAGGAGAGCAGGCGCTTTATTAGGTTGACCTTCGCCCTCTTTCGAGTCAGGAAGGAAGTCATTACAGGTTTTTTGTGTACAGCTGACTAGACAGAGGAGGTTGCAGTGTGCCGGTTAACACGTCACCCCTTGTTAGCGTTCGGTGCTCTGGATAACGCACCTCACAATAAAGGAGGAGAATGTACAGAGCTGATGAGCTTGAATGAAATCAATTAGGAGACAGCACCACGCAGCTCTCCAGTTCCAGCTCGGTGCCGACCTGCGTCTGATGGGGGGAAATCTAATTTGATTATTTGGGATTGAAAGGAAATCCATTCTGATTGTTTTGAAATCAAGAATTTAGGGGGAAGAAACACCCTCTGTGGATGCCAGCTGGGAGCAGCTCACTTTTTCGGGCTGAGTCGAACGCCAAACGAGATTATGTTGGTGGTTTATGCCCGTTTGCTGACCAGGTTTGAGAATCAGGAATCCATTATTAAACCAGGATCCATATTTCGGAAATACCAAAAGTAATGGATGAAGAATTCATTGGCATTGTGATAAAGGAATAGTTTTATAATTATGGACTGCAGTATTTGGTTCACATCCAAAGCAATCAGCTGTAGATTTCGGATGACATTAATAAAGTGCCGTTTTGGATCAAAAATAATATCCCAGAAATGTCAGACTTTGGCCCGGTTTCACACACTAGGCTTAGCTTAAGCCAGGACTATGCCTTAATTTTAAATAATTTAGACTTTAAGGATTAGTCCATTTTCTTAAAAAAATCCAGATCATTTACTCAGCACCATGTAATCCAAAATGTTGATGTCTTTCTTTGTTCAGTCAAGAAGAAATTATGTTTTTTGAGAAAAACATTCCAGGATTTTTCTCATTTTAATGAACTTTAATGGACCCCAACATTGAACAGATTTAATGCAGTTTAAAATTGCAGTTTTAACATAGTTTCAAAGGACTCTAAACGATCCCAAACAAGGCATAAGGGTCTTATCTATTACGAATTTACGATTTTTGACAAGCCAGCGCGACCTCATGTAAATGTGTAATGCCGTGAAAAGGTCACGTGTTACATATATGAAATGCACATTTGCCGACCATTTTAAACAATAAACTGATACAATGACATTAAATATTATCATTCGACATACAACAACGTCGAAACGGTCCTCTTTCTCCACACTTGTAAACACTGGGGCGTAGTTTCGCATACATCATCGGTGACCTCTTGACGTGATGACGTTTTGCGTGAGGTCGCGCTGGCGCATCACAGGACCGGATATAGACGAGAAGTTGTGGTTTAAAAGTGCATATTTTTTATTTTTCTTGTCAAAAATGACAATCGTTTTGCTAGATAAGACCCTTATGCCTCGTTTGAGATCGTTTAGAGTCCTTTGAAACTGCAATTTTAAACTGCATTAAAACTGTTAAGTGTTGGGGTCCATTAAAGTCCATTAAAATGAGAAAAATCCTGGAATGTTTTCCTCAAAAAACATAATTTCTTCTCGACTGAACAAAGAAAGACATCAACATTTTAGATGACATGGTGGTGAGTAAATTATCTGGATTTTTTTTAGAAAATGGACTAATCCTTTAAAAAAAAAAATTCAGTTTTTTGTAACTCAGTAACAACCAACAATATATACAAACATCCCACAGTTGTTAAAAATCTCAGTGGGACACCAAGTAACAAATATTTAATTGGTAAGAACGGTGCCATTGTTTTCCCACAAATGTTTAAGCTTCACTAAGCAGAACAACACTTCACTAGGGACCACAATTACTTTTCTCCACTTCATTTACTGAGATGCTTTGCAGTGAACTGATGGTGCACTGGGTCAGGCCTTGAAAAAAAAAGACAACACGTCCCTGAGGTATTGTTTACAAGCCAAAAACTGTTGATTCCCGTGTTAAAGAGATTTTGAAATGTGTTTATGTGACCCTGGAGCACAAATCCAGTTATAAGTCACACGGGTAAATGTGTGGCACTTGCCAACAATACATTTTTTATGCATGGAGATATTTATTAATTTCCTACCATAAATACATATAAAAAATGTATTTATCATTAGTAATATGTGTTGCTAAAAACTAGCTGGGACAACTTTAGAGAGGCTTTTCACAATATATTAGAATTTTTTGCACCCACACATTCCAGATTTTCAAATAGTTGTGTCTCGGCCAAATATTGTCCTATCCTAACAAACCATACATCAATGGAAATCAATTTCAAATGGTTTTGTGTAATCCTGTTGTGAAAGGCAAAACTTGGAAGGTGAGAGTTAAGATGTAACAGTGCTGCCACCTAGTGCTTATGATTGAAATACAAGGTCTTATGTCATCTAAAAGTAAACATTATATCAAACCTGTTCCTTTGACTTCGGAGATGATTCGTAATCCTTCTTGGTCTCCAGAATTTTTTTGACAAGTCCACCTATAAACCAATGATAATAATTCATGAATCATAATAATCAAACACACAAATACAATTCACAACACAAAAACATAAACTGTCAACTTTCTTAGACTTTTTCTCAAATTTCTAAAACTTGATATGAATGACATAATAGCGTGTTGAGGAACAGACTCAGATACTTATTGATGACACTTTCATCAATGTAATTTTTGCTACTATGAAAAGTCACACAAGTTTAAAAGAATAAGATAATTAAAGGGGACATATCATGAAAATTTGACTTTTCCATGTTTAAGTGTTATAACTGGGGTCCCCACTGCTTCTATCAACCTAGAAATGTGAGACAGAACAACCCAGTAACTTAGTTTTGGTTAACCATTCTCATAAAAAATAGCTCATTGAAATTTGGCTCCCCTTGTGATGTCAGAAGGGGACTTATCCAACCACAGCACTGCCATTTAGTGCAGAGATCAGCTCATTTGCATTTAAAAGGATACACCCAAAAACTGCAAATTGTAAGTTGCAATTTTAACATGCTATAATAAATTACCTATATGGTATTTTGAGCTAGAACTTTACATGCATACTCTGGGCACACCAAAGATGTATTTGACATCTTAAAAAATCTTGTGAAATGTCACCTTGAGGGTAAAAACATCCTCTAAATGTTAGCACATGACTCACCGTGTTTATCTCCTGCTTTCAGTTCAAGTGAATTGTGCTGTAAACGAAAAATAAGTCAGTTAGTCTAAACCCTTCTGGGTTTTTCTTCTAAAAATAGCATGCATATAAGTAAGAGAGATGTCACACTACCTGCATCTCAGGTATGTCAGTGGGAGGAAGAGCTGCCTCCTCCACCACAAACTGTCCATCTTCATCATCCTCATCTTCAGAAAGCTTCTTCCCATCCATGATGACCGCTGGGAGGGGCTTGCCACTGCCCTGTCTGAGAAAATAAAATTTTTTGCTTAAATATTATCAGGTCATTTTGTGACATCACTCATTAAGTCAACTGAAAGCATCCCCTACCTGTGGTTAACATACATATCATGAAGACATTTGATGATGAGAAATCTCTCACCTTTCTGCTGGGGTCACATCAGTGTGGCTCTCCTGTCGCTTCACGCGTGGGGCCGCCGGTCGGGCGCTGCTAGGCCGTGCTAATCTTCTAAAAACATTGAGGGGAATAAATAAACATGAAATTCAAGTTTGCTTAGATATGCATGTGAATTTGTGCGTGGGGAGTTTTTAGTAACAGCAAGTTCTTACAAGGGTAAATGCTTACAAAAACAGTGCTTAGAGTAAGCGCAATGGTCTAGCTGGGACTGATACTGTATCTTGGGGTTTGACAATGAAGTGAATTTTTTTATTGTTTCCTAATCTTTGTAAGTCGCTTTGGATAAAATCGTCTGCTAAATGCCTAAATGTAAAATTGTAAAATGGAGGATTTGCATGAGAGAGTTTTACTGCCAAGCAATCTCTCATGGGAGCTTATATGATACACTCCATCCACCCACAAACACCACACCACATTATCACATTCTGATAGTTATCACTGGGTGGGAAATGGCCGAATGTTTAAAAGAAAGGATCATTGAGAAAGAAAAAGACATGCAGACGGACAGAAAAAAAGAAAGGACAAAAGAAAGAATGAACAAAAAAATGACAAAAAGAAAGAAAGTATTACCTGTTTGTTGTATGATATGGCACAGAATCTGTCACGTCCCCGTTCACTACTGGTTTTTGTGCTAAAGGTGTTTCCCCTTAAAATAAATATTATAAATGTTATACTCTGAATAATTATTTTGAGTGTTATAACAATGCATTGCAACATTAATAAAACTAAGCTACAACATACAAAATAAATAAAAAACTAATGCTGTGTCTGAAACCGTTCATCGTTCCCTCCTTCACTATTTCCACTATAGCGAATGACATTTGAGACCACCATATGGGGAAAAAGTGAACGAAAATGAGTGACCGAATTCATATCAGACAATGTTGTAAATATCATGGGTCAGAGAGTTATGTCATATAATTTATAATTAAACAACACCAGTCCTGTTAACACGAGGATAAAATGGGATGAATGCTATTTTACCTAAACACAAGAACTAACAGAGTAAAATAATGTAGGAGGTTCTCTTCTAGAAATTTAAATTAGAAGTGTTTAACATGTCAAAAGTATACATGACTATTAATGATTACTTTAGACAACTTTGCTTACCTCCTTCACTGTCAGACTCATCTGAAAGAGAGGACAACAAATCATGTTATTTCAATCAAACATTTGCTGGATACATTGCAGGGTTGGACATTAATGCTTGTTTGCTTGTTTAGGACAAGTAAATGTTTTGGATGGGCAAGTACAAATCCCGACCGGACAAGTAACTTGAAAACGCCCGCCACAAAATTTAAACTTTTGCACAGGTTGCACAGATTTTTCATGACAGGTTGTCTACACACATCTGTGGTGTCAGTCACTCTGTGCGCTGCCCTGATCCTACCGGACCGAATATAGTTACCAATTGTTGACTTATCCCCCATTGGATGTGTCGCCACAAATACACTGTAAATTTGTGGAAAAACGAAAAAGTCAATGCAAAAAAATATTAAAACTAACTAAAGCCATGTTTTATACTAGAGGTGCCCAAACTAGGGCCCTCGGGCCAAAGTTGGCCGGCAATGACCTTTAATTTGGCCCGTCATGTAACGTAAGATAAGAAAAAAGGATAACTGTAATTGACGCAGATGTTCATATTTCTATTTTCTAGAATGTAAATTTTTTTTGTTTTATATGTACATTACAAAATAGTAATTTGAAATTAAATGCAAGGAATTAAAGTCCATTTTTTATGTATATGCATACTTGAAGGTGTATAGCAGGCATCACGAAACTCAACAAACTCAGATACTATAGGCTAAAAATGGAGAGGTCGAGACAGTGGCACACCAACAAAAGGAAATTTAAAAAAGGTTGGCAAAATTAACAGTTAACTTTTAAAAAAATGCATTAGAACACAGTTATTTTTTAAACATTAGAAAATTATAACTTTTATTTTAATATAACATAGCAACATTTACTTTCGGCCCACGGCCCTCAGTCAGGTTAGATTTTTGGCCCTTGGCAGGAATAATTTTGGGCACCCTTGTTCTATACCAATCAGATACAGTATAACCAAATTGAAATAGCAGAAACGTTGTTTTTTTATCTCCGGGCAAATCACTTTTTTATTTGGACAAGTGATTGACAAATCTACTTGTCCAAAGGACAACCACTTGACAATGCTTAATGTCAAGTCCTGCATTGTTTTAAAACCAGAATAATAATCCTGTCTGTTTATAATCGTACACCCTAACTCTCTTCCCACCATTTATGAGTTATCTCGTCAATTAAGAGAAAATGCTTCCCTGCCAGTTTTTATGGCAATCCATATGCGGCTTTATCAAAAAAAAATAAGTATCCATGCATTCAAAAACAGTAAAAACTCTGTGTTTGTTTTGAGGATCGCTTTGAATCTGATATCTAACAAAAGTTCTTAACAAAAATGCAATTATCTCAGCTTTTTTTTCTTTTTTGAAAGCAAAGGGTCTGCTCTTTCATTTGATATATTGTATGTTTATATATTTAAAAAAAGAACATTTTCTGGAAGGCATTAAACTTTTGTGAAAATTATAAAAAAAATGCTGCAACTTAAAAAAAACACTGGCGGGTAAAGAGTTAACAAATAGTAGTATTACATAACATTGTCCAGAGATTGAGCTTATCAATATCAATAGGGATATATCCCAGACCCGATTTTGAATGAAAGGCAGTATAAAGTCGGTTTCTGTACCTTGAACGCCTGTTGTGGGCAACCGACGCTGCCCTTTAGCCGACGAAGGCCTTGGGATCCGGGAAGGACTTTCGGCCTGCAAGGAATGAGGAAGGAAATCAAATTATTAAAAAACTCCGAGATCCGAGATGCATATGTCCATCATTTTTCAGACAAACACATTTACAGTTTTTTTTAGAAAATGTTTTAGATCTTTCAGTTAATGAAATGTAAAGTTACAGGGTCCACTCCTTCAAGTCCAAAAAATTAGCATCCATCCTTCACAAAAGAATGCAGAGCCACGATGATAAACAAAGGCCTTCTGAGGGTAATCCACACCGTTTTGTTGTAGAAATGTCCATATTTAAAACATTTTAAACGAAACTAGCGTCCGGTAACGCCGCCATCATAGACTCCTCTGTATTCAGGAGAGAGTATAGTAGTTATTTTCATTTATAAAGTCTTAAATGTGTATATTTCTACAACAACAACGAGCGGATTACCCTCAGAAGACCTTTGTTTATCATCGTGGAGCCGTTTGGATTTATTTTGTGAAGGATGGATGCACATTTTTTGGACTTGAAGGAGTGGACCCTGTAACTTTATATCTGATTGACTGAAAGATCTAAAACATTTTCTAAAATAACTGAAAATGTGTTAGTCTGAGGTTTTAAAATCGTGGTTTAATATCATTTTTGGCCGAACTATCCATTTAATGTTCATTTAACTTTAAGCAAACTGTTGTCAGTAATAACATACATTTAAATCTACAGTAAGTTACTGGCAAACAGCTGCCAATAATACTGTAATTTCTACAGAATTTTTTAACAAACTTGTACCTTGATGCAAATGAAAACAATTTCACCTGGGAAAGACAGGCATTACCTGAATTTCAGAAAGATCTGCGGGCTAAATGAAGACAAAACAAAATGACGAGAAACTGTTAAAGGGACAATAAGTAGGATTTACCCCCATCTAGTGGTGAAATTGTATTTTGCATTCAAACGATAGTGCTCTCTAGCGCCTCGCTTTTCCAAATGCCTTGTCCGTTTCAGCTGGTTCACATGTTCTGAATGAAAACGCATTGTGGAAACGCATTGGTAGGCTAGTGCCTTTTGTCCCTTTCTGCTATTATAGTTTATCAGTATGGCGGAACGACATTGAAGCCTCCTTGGACTTACTCGTTCCATGTAAGTAAAGAGAAGAAATTCTAAGCTTACAAAGAAAAGTCAGATCACTAGCCGAGGTCATTTGACACCAACAAGGACATATTTATTAATAAAGACATTGATTTTGATTAATAAAACACTTAAAACCCTACTTACTGTCCCTTTAAAAACACTCAAAACACATTAAACATTACATTTTCATCCGCACTTGCTTTGAAAAGCCATACCACTAGCCGAACCAGCAAAGCTCACTACTGCAAAAAAAATAAAGTCTTTAAAGAAGCTAAAAGCACACTATTACTAAAGCCATATATACGTAGTCAACTTCAGAGAAACAACTCGTAACCCACAAAACCAGTTAGGCAGATTGAAACACCACATAAAGCCACAAAATCATTATTAAAACAAAGTTAGTAAGGCAAGCCTAGCTATCACTTTCAGTTTTAGGGATCTGAATAAGCCCTAACCCTAAGTATTAAGCTAAGGAGGTTAACTTGTCCCATACAGTTGACCTAAATCACAGCTTAAACTGTGCGACTTATTGAGGAGAACTTAGTGATTTTTTGGACTGGCAGACATCTACATCTAGAAATTAATATAATATAATTAAAGACACTTGGTAGAGGGCTCTTTTGACTTGGACTATTAAACAACCGGTTAGCAACCATCCATAAAACCACAGCCACCTACAAAGCAATGGGCTTAAAGTATGTCCAGGTTAATGGTGTGCCATAATGGTGTGGCAAGTTTTGACATGTTTTTTTGGTTGGCAGTTTGTATGCATTTTCATTTAAATCATTTTAGATTTTTGTCATCACTTCAACATATATCCTGTATTATGTTTCAGTTGCTACTTAGTTTAACAGCTGTCCTGTAATGGCTCAACTTACCAAAGCCAATTTTTACTCTTTACTTGCACTTGGCAAGTGTTTATTTCACGCCTTACCTACCATCCCTGCACAACCAGAATGATGAATATGCAATGCTATTATTCTAAAGTGAAGCAAAGCAGCCTTAAACATGACATTGGGGCTAGACTTGTACCTCCAGTTCACCGCCCCCAGGCTCCAGGTTTGAACAACACAAAAGACACGAAGAAAGAACTATGAGGAATGTTACGTCAAAAAGCTTTGTAGATATAAAAGCATGTGATCTTAACACGTTCCACCCGTCTTTATATACTACATGTAAAGGGAGTAAACAGACAGGCTGCACAGGGTTATAGACGAAAGATCAATGTACCTCTTCTGGTTGAGCTTCAAGGGGTTTACTGGCTTCTTTTGGGTGAGGCTTTGACTTGCTGATCTCTTCTGCTGCCCGGATCTAGAGTAAATGTTAAGTTATTTACATCAGTGTACTGCAAGCGAAGAAAGGAGATCTGGATGATACATAAAAGTAATAAAGGTAGAAATGTGTCAGTGTAGCTATAATGTTTAGCAGCGCATTGGGAAGCTGTATGGAATAATGTGAAAATAAAGTGCAGCAGGAACAACGTATTTTTTTAGGCCAACCCAGAGGTTAGTGGGACACTGGTTCCCTCACCAAAAAGCCAATTCATTATCCCATAGACTTTTGGGTTATCTCAAAAAATAAGCTCTGTGTTTATGACAAACGTTTTGTCCAACAAGATCATCTTCACAGATGAACACAGCTTTTATGAATTTTGAAGCCTAAATGCGTTTACTAAAAATAAAAAGCCAATCGTAGGGGCGGATTACACCAAACGCATTTATGGCAGTTGCAGGCGCCTTTTTTGAATAATTTTTTATTGGCAGTGAGCGTTATGCACGCTGTTTATGCACGCCGAACATGCGTTTTTGAAGGAGCGCTCAGAGCCCGAAGAGCGCCCGACGTCATTCGCATTTTTTCATTATCCAATCTAATGAAGGGAGAGGTGGGCCTTCCTTAAAAAAAAAAAAAAAAAAGTCAGTGCAGCGAGCCTTGCGTTTCCAAGGGTTTAAAATGCGTTTGGTGTGATTGGCCCCTCCCTATTCAATTTCAATTCAATTCAATTTTATTTATATAGCGCTTTTCACAATTGTCAATTGTTGCAAAGCAGCTTTACATGAGTAGCTGTAGAGGTGAACACTGAAAATCAATACATAGTATAAGAAGTAGAATAAAGCGGCTATGGATAAACCGTGTAAGCGAGCGTATTAATAATGTCACGTATACAGTAAAGTGCTAAGTTAAGCCAAAGTTGGCTGACTCTCCCTGGGACTAAAAAACCCCCCTAGGAGAAAACCCGGTGGGGAAAAACTCCTAGAAGGACAAAAAACCTATGAGCGTACTATACCACTCAACATCAGCATCATCACCACCAACCTTCCGACAGCTGTTTCAAACATATCAAACACATTTTAAGACAACTGTTCAATAATGGGCGTTTCACATGGTAGGCGGCAACGGCAAGTGTTTAGTTCTTTTTCAATAGGAGACGTGCGGAAAGTGGCAAAACGGGGGTTACAGAAGTGAAGCGGAATTGGTCCACACGCCTTGCTCGTGCTCCCAAAATCCTATTCCTTTTGCGGACACGGCTCTTCATGGCAGGCGCCATTGAAGATAAACAGATTGGCAGTAAATTCTGCACAAAACGCTTCCACTACACAAGAAAAGCTGTAGCCGCGCGTTTTCGCCGTTTGCGCGTACCGGGTGAAACGGCCATGATAAGGAAATAGTCCGTGGATGAATGTTTGTTGTGAATTGTGCCCATGTCACGCTGTTTTTGAGATCTTTTAACATTTAAAGCCCTCAACAAAGTCTGTAGTCCCATGTAGCAACTTGTTGGCAACCACCTTTTAAAAGAAACTTTAAAAGTGTAAAAAGGCAGAAGTGGGGGTATTACTGGTGTGTTTTGTCATAAAACGTGAAAATATCTTGGGCTTAAATTAATCCAAGAAGTTATTAATGGAGTTTAACCAAAATCCCATTAAAAAAAACCATTGACTTCGTGACAATGGAACCGGAAGTTCTAAAATGCAAACTCACTTTCGGTTTTTGCATACAAAAATACGTCATCCCTGTGGCACTCTACAAGAGCAGGATGTGACCCTAAAAAGTTAGGACAAGGATTAAATTTATATTAATGGGTGTTGTTGGGTAAATTTGACCTTTTTTTCCAAAAGTGCCCGATAAAATGTGACACTGAATTTGAAACATCACATTGTACTTTCTGCATCTATCATTAAAGTATTTATTAGTTATACAGTGGAAATTAGTAGAAATGTGAATACTTGGTTAGCATGTTGATTTACGGTGTGTGCCCCTAAATTTTCTGTTTGCGCCCCTAAAATTTTCAGTTGGGGGCCACTGTGCTCCTAGTGAAAAAAGTTGATCTGGAGCCCTGATATGGACACCTTATATTGATAATGGATGGGTTTCATATACACCTAGAATGCATTAAAGTGAGTAAATTCACAAGGGGAAACTGAAATGTCAGACCTTTCTATCGGCTTTATCCTTCAGCTTCTCCTCTGTGTCTCCGTTTCGTTCTTTTTCTCTTTCTCTCTCCCGTCGTTTCTCGCGCTCACGATCTCTGTCTTTATGAGATTCCCGTTCCTTCTTCTTATCTCTTTCTTTCTCTTTTTCTCTCTCCTTCTCCCTGTTACGTTCTTTCTCTTTATCACGCTCTTTCTCCCTGGTCTTGTCTTTTTCCCGGTCACGGCTCTTGTCTTTGTCTCTGTCTTTCGCCCGGTCTCTTTCACGTCCCTTGTCGGGCCTCTCTGCGTCCCGCCGTCTATCTTTATCATCCCTCCGGCTCTCTTGATCTTTTGGTTGATCTGAATGGTTTTGCTCTCGGCTTCCACTGCTCTCCTTGATTCCTTTCTTGTCCTGGACAAAGCAGAGACAACACCTTATCATCTTTTTCATATAGTTCATATGGTTCAATGGTTATAAACACACATCATATAATGAATTTTCCTAATCATTCTGATGGTTTTGTGTGAACGTGTCACACTTTAAGTTGTTAAAATACTGATAAACGTATATTAATATGCAAACTTGACAGTGTCTTAGCTAGACGTGACAAAAATATTTTGCGATTGATCGGAATCAAGTTTCAGCAAGCTATAATCAAGCATTCCCATCACTCTCAAACCCGTAATTACAAATTGCAAACTCAAAATTGTATAAATGGTTTGACTTCTTGCCCCGTGTCTGTTTAAACATCATAAAAACAAAATATTGATGGCTTAAATTAACAAAGGAAGCAACGTCTACACATATAATTATTTGATGTACTATTTTTTAAAGGCATTGTTGCGTGTCTTCAATATTTTGCCGTTATTACCAATAAAGACAGCTCAAGGAAAGCAGCTGAGGAATGAGTATTGATTTAAGGCAACAGAAAAGTCTGGTTTGACTGAACCTGTCAGTGCAGAATGAAGTCTCACCTCCTCTCGATCTCTGTGGCGTTCCCGACCCTCTCTGTTCTCCTTGTCTTGAGATCTGGAGGTGCTGGGCTTCCCCTTCAGGTCCAACTTTTCTCCTCCTAGCACCCTTTTAACAGCGTCATCACTGGTGAGCTGAGATAGAGACAGACAAATCAGCACAAGCCCAAAAACTTTGCACCCAGAAAAAAATGGGACAAACTCAGTGATTTTCCAGTCCATGGGTTGCCATGTATTCTGTGTGTCATTAACCATTCATTTGTCACCACTGTACCATACCATGTCTTTATGTCTTTTCTCTTGCCGTCTCGTGAAATATCCCACACATAGGAAAAAACATTACTCAGCAAAACGTTCACACCTGTTATTTGCCCTATAAGCATCACTGGGCTCACTTGATAATTCCACTGGCGCTGTCACTTCTTAACTTTCAGAAAAGCTCAAGGGTGCAATTAAACGAACATGGCTATAAATTACACCTCGCTCGGACATCATTAGTCTTGAGTCATTCACTGGTTAAATGGCTTTGAGTGAATCCTACAGGACAGGAGTACCATATCGGAGTGCTTTTTAATGGCAGGACTGACCTTGTTGAGGCAGCACTTAGCGATGGCTTGCAGAAGCTCGTTGGTCTTCTCTGGTTCATGTCCGGCTATGATTCGAGCAGGTTTAGCAGCCAAGGGCTCTCCACTGACCAGCATCACCACATCGATAGCTTTCTGGAGGAAGGCTATTTTTGAGTCTTTATCCTGCAGGATACATGAAAGAAACTAAATTTTAAAGAGCTGAATGTAACTGCAAAACATAATGATTGCTTTCATCACTTCAATGTGACAACACATTGATTACGTAGAATGAGATCCATCCATACGGATAGATACTGACAGTTTTGCTTTTTGTTTCAAATCACGTCATTATTTTTTCATGAAATCCTAGAAGTGCAAAGCGTACAAACTGCGATCCTGTTGTCATTGAGACCCAATTCAAAATAATAATACAGTATGAGTACCGATGCATTTTTCCGTCCCTTTTGATTGCTAGGATATAATCTGCCCTGATCATTGGCTGTTTTTAAAGTGCACCTATCGCCATCGTTAACTTTGGGATTTGTACCTTGTAGCATATCGTTAACATATACTAATACACACCAAAGGAAATGTAAAATCCTGATAATACCTGAAGAGTTTGGTTCCAAAACGCGATAAACAGCATTTAAAAAAAAATTTGTTACCACCAAAATCAGTTTTGTATCAGGTCAGTATTAAAAGGTAAATTCTTAATTTTCTGTCATCTTTTCTCCTTTTTTTCCCAAAACACAATAAACGCCAGTCCTCCTTCTCTGTAGAATGCAATAAATCCGCTAAACAAATCACAGCGCACCATTCCACGCATTGTAAACAATAATGGCAGCACTTGAATACACACAGAGTCCTAGTTTTCCTCATCTACTTTGTACTTGGTGATCAACAAACAAACAAAAACAAAATAATACTTTAAAATAATAATAAACCTGTGGTGTTTTTTTGTGACGGGGAACAAATGTAAGCACACAGGCAAATTTTTTGATCGCTGTCAAAAAAGTTTAGCGACGGCGTCCCAAGGATGACAGCAGCAATGACAGTGTTCTTAATATGACAAAGTGTTTCGGTTAATGCCATTAATTTTATTTTTTTAATCAGTGTATACCACTAGTCAACTTAATGAATATAACATGGGAAAGATGAATGCACATTTATATACTGATTAATTAGATTTATAGCATTTTGAAAAATATTCTCCATTTTGCGAGAAAAAAATCTTTTTTTATAATAAATCTTTGAAAATCAAATTATGGATTTAAATTTTTAATGTTATTATAACCTAAAGATGCTATGTGAAAGTTTTCAAAAGGAAATAGTGGTTTCATCTTGTCATTTTCTTGGTATAGAAATCCCAAAATTAGTCAAAATGGATTTATTGCGTTTTGGAACCAAACTCTTCACTTGCTCTTTAAAAAATAGGCTAATGTCCAATAGGGGAAAACAGGTTTTATCTGCCATTGCAATATATCAGTGCATCCCTACTTTTACATCACAAAAACAATCATGTTTCAGGAACATCAATCTATCAGAACCTTTCATAGTTTTTTGTTGCTTTAGGCTTAATTGCACTGATGTATGTGTACATAAAGTAGTCCTTGTGCTTTAAATAAAACTATGTACATATATCATCAATCATCAACAACAGAAGCTTGATCATGTGTCCCCTTCATTAAACTCCCATTTGTTTCTGTGTTTCTGCTTTGCTGGTTCTAATGAAGTGTAACTGTCCATGTTGTCATTTAATGTGTTTTATACTTGGTGAGGTAATAATGAGCTCCCAGAGGCAATACAACCTGAGCGCTAATGTGGGCTGATGTGATTTTATACATTCAGCAGTGTTTAATATCAATCTACAAGCTACAGTGCAGTGTATACAGTGACAAGGTGTTTACATAACTAAAGCTAAAGGTTTGACTCTCACAAAGTAAATTAACTAAGCCATTTTAGGACATTTATTATTTCCCCACAAATTCCCCTTGCATCCAGATGGTTTTTTTTCTACCTCACATGTAATCTATTTTTCCATAATACAGTAATTGTTAGTGTATTACGATAAAAAACAATTGTAATTCATTATAATTTACCGTAATGAAATACAACCCACAAATAATTTTTGTGAGACTCAACCAAAGTCTGCAAAAATATAATATTCTGTTTAACACGTATACATCTGTGATGGATACCCCCAAATAAACTCTGGACCACACAGGTGTGGGAAGGGCATTTATTATGTATGTTAGGACATCAAAAGCCACAGCTCTCTGAGACTGGCCAGCATTTGGAGAAGGATCAGACGTGCCCTCCTCATTTTACCCACAGTTACCTGCTTCTCTTACAGGGTCACAGTGACACCGATCCGAGTGTAGCTAGTTAAAGCAACTATAAGCGTTTAGCTGGGAGGTTTATCACACCCCATGTCACACTGATATGTGGGACATTGGCACGCTATCTAAATGGAGAGGGTTGAGTTACACCTGTGTATCTAATCGATGTCAACACCTAAACAGCACAAACACACAGAGTCCTTTTGACATGATAAATATCTTAGGTTAGGATAAGGAGAAGAGGTTAGACATGAATCCATAATGCTGTGCAACAGACAAGTACAATGCTTCAAGTAAATAAAGTGATTTCTTTAATTCTATTTTTGTGTTAACTTTTCTCTAAGAAACAATTAAGTAAAAGGTATCTTTATAAAAGTTAGGGAAATAAAAAACAGCAAAACAAAAATCTACTTAAGCCCTTTTTTTCACAGCGTCTGAAGTTCGCAAATTAGCCGTGACCACGCGCATGCATTTTTTTTTTTTTTACTTAATGTTTATTAATTTTTAACAAAAATAACATACACACATTAACACATATAAAGGGAGAAAAAAAAACAGACATAAAAAAAAAAAAAAAAAAAAATACATAAAAAAAAAAGGGGGGAAAGAAAATAAAAAAATAATAATAATAATAAAAATAATAATCCTCCTCCCTCCCACCCCTCAGGTAGTGTATAGCAACATCATCAAATATAAAAAAGGCAATACAACATTCAAGATATGTCTAGCTGTCCGAGCTCTAGAGTTCTTTTAGTTGAGTCTGGTAAAATGTCAAAAAAGGGGGACCAGATACATCTAAAGGTGTCCATATTACCCTTAAGTGATGAACTAATTCTTTCAAATGGAAGAATTCTATAAACCTCTTGGAACCACTGATGGATTGATGGTGGTGTGTCTTTAATCCAATTAAATAAAATACATCTCCGGGCAAGAAAGAGCAACTTCTGAGCAAGAATCAAATCCCCTGATGCAATTGTGTTATTTTTTTGTACTAGACCTAGAATAAAGAGCCAGGGATCTTTACATATAGAATAACCAAATATAATCTGTAATCTTCTTTGAACCTGGCTCCAAAACCTTGAAATTAAAGGACAGAACCAAAACATATGGCTATAAGTGCCAATGCAACTTTTACACTTTGAACACAATGCTGACCTTTGCGAATTAATTTTATTAAGAATGTAAGGGGTACAATGCAAACGATGGAAAATTTTATACTGTGTTTCTCTTGCTTTATTACAAATAAATATACTGCCAAAATACTTAAAGGCCTTCTCCCACTCTTTATTTTCAGGAACACCACCAAAATCTCTCTCCCACACGTTTTTAAAGGCTGAGACATTGGCACCAACATTCTTAAGAAATAAAGTATAAAATACCGAAATTACTCTTTTTAATTTATTGTCTCGAATTAATAGATCAACAATTGGTGATTTTGACACAGTAGGAGAGGAATCTGGAATCTTAGTTAGTATAAAATGTCTAATTTGTAAATAACAAAAAAAATGCTGCTTTGGAATATTAAATTTATCTTGCAGCTGCTGAAAAGATAACAACATATCACCATCAAATAAATGAATAAGAAATCTAATTCCATTGTCATACCATTGCTGGAATAGACTATCCTTCACACCAGGAAGAAATTGCTGATTCTTGATGATAGGTGTCAGCAAGACTGGGGAGCGATCTTTACCAAAAAATTTACAAATATCTCGCCACACCTTCAATGTATTCTGAAGAAAAGGATTGTTTTTCATATTCGGAATGATTTTACTTAATGTACCAGTAAGCAGACTGGCTGGAGAGTATGGCAAAGTAAAAAAAGAGTCAATATTCATAGTAGAGTGCATATCCTGACACCAATTTAAAAAGATTCTAGCATGACAGGACCAATTGTAAAAACGTATATTAGGGAAGGCAAGACCACCAGCTTCTATTGGTAATTGTAGCTTAGAAAATTTCATTTTTGGTTTCTTTTTGTGCCAAATAAACCTTGAGAAATGCTTTTCTAGATCTTTAACCATATTCTTGCCAATATAAAGTGGCGTCATCTGTAATGGATACAATAGTCTGGGAAGGATATTCATTTTAATTAACCCTATTCGACCCAACCATGATAAAGGTAAATCCATCCATCTATCAAGGTCACCTTTAATTTTTTTTACCAAGGGGGTGATGTTGAAATGTAATAACTTATTTAAATTTGCCGATATATAAATTCCCAGATAACAGAACCCTTCAATTGACCACCTAAATGGAAAATCAGGCAAATTAATATTACCAAATGCTCCAAGGGGTAATGCTTCAGATTTGTTAAAATTAATTTTATAGCCTGAGAAAGAACTAAAAATATCTATTATATTAATGAGAGCTGGCACCGACTTCTCAGGTTCTGCAAAGAATAATAAAATATCATCGGCATATAAAGCAATCACATGTTTAGCCCTATTAATTTCAATACCCACTACATCAGCATGGTTACGAATAGTCTCTGCCAGTGGTTCAAGAACCAAAGCAAAAAGAAGTGGAGACAGGGGACAACCCTGTCGAGTTCCACGGTTCAAATTAAAGGCAGGGGAGCGCATGCCGTTGGTCAAAACAGCAGCTTGGGGTGACTTATAAAGTATTTGAATCCATTTCACAAACTCATCTCCCAACCCAAATCGCCTCAGCACCTCAAATAAATAAGCCCATTCCACACGATCAAACGCCTTCTCGGCATCAAGAGAAACTACCAAAGCTCGTTGTTTAGTCTGGTTACAATATTGGATGATGCCAAGGAGGCGTCTCACGTTGGTAAACGACTGCCGATCGCGCACAAATCCGGTCTGGTCTTCCTTAATTAAAAGAGGCAAAAATGTCTCTAATCGTCTTGCTAAAATTTTTGAAAGAATTTTACTATCTGTATTAATTAAAGAGATAGGGCGGCGCGCATGCATTTTTGATAATGACAAGATCATAAGGAGCGCTGTTCTGTCATACTGGTGAATGATCTCAGCTTCAGCGCGGATAGTGACAAGCTCCCTGATCTCTGCTTCACTCCAGTTTGCCGTCATTTCTTGACGTCAATGTTGATCTGCGTTTAAAACCCTGTTTCAAAGAGCTGAACTATTACTTCTTGTTACGATGATATGCGTTTCCTCACTATGACACGGCCCTTACGGCATTGTTTGTACCTCTTGTTCACGCATAATGCTTTCTGTGAATGTTACTAGGTCCTTTTTACAGGAGCGATCCCAGAACATTTACAGAATGTGTTTGTGTTCACACAGAAGCCTCTCTTCAAATTTTCTGAGATCGAAGTGCTGTGTGAATGGGGTTTTAGTGCACCTTGAAGTGCTTAACATTTTCCATTTTAACAATTTACTTGAAATAAGCTTACCTTCACATTATCTGACTTCATCTCTGCTTCTTCATAAAGGCCCTTCATAAAGCCTGTGGTACGAATTACCTGGAAAAATTGAAAAACATAATTTTACTGCCAACTCCTGGAAATCTTTTAGAACCCAAAACAATTTAGAAAAATAAAAAAATACACTCAAATCACATTAATGTGTATTTTCATCAGTAATGTGTGTCAAAGCAAAGCACACACCTTGTTTTACAAAGCCGTGATAAACTATAAACCAGGGGTCTCCCACCTTTTTGTGAGCAAGAGCTACGACAATGGATAAAACAATCTGGAGGGTTACTTTTTTGTTTATAGTCTATTCAAAACTTTTTTGTTTTACTTGTTGATTTTATTTTATTTTACTTGTTGATATGTTTTAGTATTGTTTAAAATTTTAACATGCGTAAACCAAGCCAAGCTAATATAAAATATATAATAAATAAATATTACAAAGGAGACTATTAATAGAATGTGCTTTGGGCACCATGTTGGAGACCCCTGCTATAATCTATGTTAATATCTTGACAGGGTAGCCTGTTTCAGTATATTTTAATTTACTTTAGGTTGATCACACATCATTTCGCTTTTCACATTTACAAAAAAAGGACATTACAAATATTCATTTGAGTTTAAATTAGGGCTGCACAATACTGAAGAAAAACGCAATATGTGATAACTTAAAAAAGATGTGATAAACAATATGCAATATACGATAATGCTTTAAGTACATAAAATGAATTTTAACTTTTTAAAATATGCTTAAAAATCATAAATATATAACAAACATACATGTTTTACATTCTTTCTTGATCGCTTATCATCTTTAAAGCATACACAAGCACTCATTCAAAAGCCAGTCTCTTTGCTTAAACTTTGACTATTATACTATGAAAATATAAAAATTATTTCATTATTGGAAACTATTGCGATATGCATATTCCCACGTGCACATCTGCGATATTTCTGTGATTTGGATATGTTTTGTAGCCCTGGTTTAATGACATGAGAGAGACTAGAGTAATATATGAGACATAAAACTAGCACAGCTATGTCAGAAGTTGTCTGACTGGGACAACATTGAATGACAGTAAGTGGTCCTTATTATAAAACTACAGAAGATGACAAGTATGAGGACATCGGTGGGTACGCTGTCTGTGGATGGATAGTGTGACCTTTAGGGATTGTGGTGATTGTGTCTGTTTATTTATTCTTACCTGAACCTCAAACACAGCCTCCTCACCTGTCCTCTTCTCTGACCTAATACTGAACCATTTCTAATCTTACATTATCTTAAAAAATAGATTTAAAGTTGAATATTATCCTATTACAAAATCAAAACTAATGTTTTGAAAATTAAAAACAGACATTATACAATTTGCAAACCAGTTATCTGATATTCTGCCACCGGTATATCATAATGTTGTCTGTATATGCCTGTAATCCTGGACACCCAGATTGGAAACCCTCGAGTTTTGTTTGCATAACCATGTGGACAACGCATGCATAGTTACCAGGTAAACATCCCAATGACTCAACAACAGCTATGAATTTAACTATTATTAAACACAATAAATCCAGGCTGTCTTTATGAAAAAAATAATGACACCGTTTCATTGCAAGAAGTGTTATTTTTATTTGCAACTTCGCCATCATCAGCATCAGCAAAACCCTGACACTAATTCAAACCCCTTGACTTTATCTCATAAAATATGAAAGCTCATTTCTTTTAAATGTGAGACAGTTCAGAGACCTGACACAAACAGACTGATATATCATAAAGTAACGTTATATTATTTCTTTCAAGATGTGGACATTATGAGCAGGCTACCTTAGCAAGCTAGCACGCTTTGATAAACCGAATTTTAAGCATCTAGGGCTGAATATAAAGAAAGCTAGTAAAATAAAACAGCAATTATATAATAAAAACGCATTTAATAACTCACCTCACTGAATATGTCGTGCAAGTATCGAAACGGAGGTTTACCGAGGAGTTTTTCTGTCAGTGGAGGTTTTTTGATCACTTTTCCCAACGTCTCTTGGGTCTTTTTGGCCACTGAATCGTTCATGGCAACAAAGTGAAAAGGTATTTGGTTGAAATTATGTTTCTTAACTGAATTATTTCGGTTAGTGTTATGCTAGCTGCAGATTTCCGGTCGCTAAACTCTGCTGTTGCCTTGACGATAGCTTTCTGTCCCACAATCCACCGCTCCGCTGCTTCTGCGCTTGCGCGAAACCCGGGCAGACGTCATGGGCTATAGGTCACCAAGGCAACAACTAACAACTGGAGAGAAATGTTGCTGTCCAACAAATTTATGCCAGGCCTTTCTTTTCTTTTGTTTCGTTATCTGTTTTTGTACCCAGACCAAACCTGGAATTCATTTTATTATTGCTACCTGTCACAGACACAGGCACATAAACGTGGACTGAAAAAATAACTAAAGCAAAATAAATAAAGTACAATAGGATATACAAATTTCTTATGCAAAGTTGATTTAATATACTACCAAACCATCATGTTTTTCTATATGGTTATTCAGTTTTTTTTCTAATAAATTAATATTACTTATATTAACTATTTTTTTACAAAGTTACATTGTTACAAAGCAGCTTTACATGAAAAAAGAAAAAAGAAACTAGAGAAATCAGGAAAATAATGAAATATATAATAGGATATATTCATAAGAGTATTGCTAAATCTATTATCCTCATAAAAGAGTTACAATCTACTGAACTAATATACATTTTCTTCAACTTTTGAATTTTTTTATTTCAATTAATAACACTGTTAAAGGAAAACACCACCGTTTTTCAATATTTTACTATTTTCTTACCTCGACTTAGACGAATAAACATATTTTTTAACTGCGTGCACTTTTAATCTTTGTACAGCGCCTCGTGAATGTGTTAGCATTGAGCCTAGCCCCCTTCATTCCTATGGCTCCAAACAGGGATGAATTTAGAAGTCACCCAACACTTCCATGTTTTCCCTATTTTAAGACTGTTACATGAGTAGTTAACCCGAGTCAAAAATTAAAAGTGCACGCATTGAAAAGAAATAGGTATGTATCAATTCATTTAAGTTGAGGCAAAAACATAGTAAAATATTTTCCTTTACGAGCACCACACACCTACAATATTGAAATGGTGATGTCTTTAAGATTGTCGCCGACTGTATTATTATAATACTGTAAATGCTATATTAACAGAAATTACGTTATGACTTGGGCATTTTGGTGTTCAATTTTTTGTGATTTTATGTACATTGTAAAAAGTGAAAGTTGGATCTACTTAAAAAAAGGACTTCAATTAGTAACACTTAAAATATTTAAGTGAAAAATGTCAAGTAAAAACATTAAATCTGAAAAAAACTTTTTATTTCACTTAAAAATTTTTTACTTGCAGTGACTTACCAATAGGCTTTATGCCCATCTGCACTACTTTCAGAACTTCAGCCAGCTCCTTGTTTCCTGTCTGCCATTATTGGACAAACTGATTAATCCAGGTGTGCCTGACCTCAGTAGTCACACAACAACAATAATCAGACACACCTGGATTAATCAGTTTGTCCAATAATGGAAGACAGGAAACAAGAAGCTGGCTGAAGTTCAGGAAGTAGTGCAGCTGGGCATAAAGCCTATTGAAGTAATTTTTTAAGTTAATCCAACTTTCACTTTTTACAAAACAAAAGTATAGGTTTTCAATACAAAACACCTTCCACAAATAGATTTAGAGAGAATAAAACAAATGTCAGAGCATTTTATCAGGCTGATAACACAGGGCCTCCACCCAAAATAGCATAAAATAAAGAGAATACAGATACAGATCATTCTAGACATTTTCCATGTAGGTCTCCACCTAAAACCAACAGGTTTTTGAGCTTGTTGCATGACTGTGTGTGTGAAACCACAACACGGAAAAGTAGAAAAAGATGTATAAAATATTAATTCGCAAAAAATTAATTAAATAAATTTAGAGACCATACAGGTCTTCAGTTGACAAAACCTGCTGACATCATAATAGTCCACTGCCTCGTGAACTTCTGTGATTGGCTCCAGAAATGAACTGGAGTGGAATTCAGATTTTCCTAAATGCCAAACCGGTTTGGGAGGAGTGTGACTATAAGAATGCCTGCCATTCAAATCAAAGTTACTGTCAGTGTAGTCAGTGGGACAGTGCAGCAGGATACTGGTTCACCTGTTTCATACCCGGTAGGTTCTTTCTTACTATCAAATATTTAACATACGGTTGCAACATAAACTTGATATTGTTAAAAGGGAAAACATCACAAGAATTTGTTTAAGGTCCAATTTAAATTGTAGTGCCTCTCTAAAATGTACAGGGACTACAGATGAAGAAAAAATCATAATAAAATGTGCTCCAGTATAGCTCAGTGTTATAGCATTGCATTACAAAGGATCATGTGTTTGAACTTAGGGAAAACACATACTGATAAATAATGTATACCTTGTAATGCACTGTACTGTATGTCACTTTGGGTAAAAGTATTTGCCAAATGCATAAATGTAATGTAAATGTAAAATCAGGGTAAATTTGAATTATTAATTGTTATTCTGTGTTTTTATGTTTTTATAAAGTTAAAAATTTATAAAGTGCAATAGCAAGTGACACTTGTTACTGTGAACAATAACTCAAAAGCAAGTTAGTCCTGTTCAACAGCTCTGTTCATTTATTTCAGAGTATGGTATGGAGTATCAGTAGTACATTGACCCACCCTTAAAAACATCTAATATGCAGAGCATTCGTCACGTTTACTTAACCTTTTCTTCTGGCTTTTACCTTAGTGTGCCCAATACATACTATCATCATGAAGTACTGGCCCGCATATATCTTTCTCTTATGTCTGACCTTCCATGATGTCTCTACTCAACGCAAGAAAAAGTCAGTTCAAACTCTAGCAAGAGGTAATACTGAATTTTGGCGTTTATTTTGTCAGACATATAATTGTAAAAATTGTATACTATTCAAAATGTTTCAAAATACAATTTCTTTGTTTCTTTAGGCTGGGGTGATGACATCACCTGGGCTCAGACATATGAGGAGGGATTGGACAAAATGAAGGAGAGGTACCTTATGATTATAATACACTGTACTATATTCTCACCTGTACTGTATGTTCTGTATGAGCGGATTAAAAACACACAGTATCTCTGTTTTACCGCAGTAAGAAGCCTTTGATGATCATTCATCATTTAGAGGATTGTCCACACAGTAAAGGTTTGCATCTTTGTTCTTGTCAACTCCTAGCCTGGTAGAACCATCCTCTGCTATTTTGCTTCGCTTCATAGACAGAATAGTACAGAAGCGTAATGAAATTTAGCGGAAGTACAAAGTCTGACGTAGTCAGGCTAGTCAACTCCTAATCTGTAAGGAAATATAAATGTAGATTTTATCTGATGAACAATTTTACCAGTGCCATAGATAAAATGTTAATTTGAAAATAAATGTGACCCATCTCACCCGTCTTGTTTTTCCAAACGTGTGTGCTGTTTGATATTTTTGTTTCTAATGATGATAAAATCTTTTGTGTTGTGAACTGAACAATAACAGCATGCAGGTTTGTAACAAGATGAGAGTGAATACACAATGACTTCATTCATAAATTAGTAAAGTATGTTGTGTATGGCATATACATTTATGAATCTCTCTGTGCTCTCTCGTGCAGCTTTGAAAGCGGCTTTTACTGAACACCAGGCTATTCAACGAATGGCCAAAAAAGATTTCATCATGCTCAACTTAGTGGTATAGTACAAATATTAGTCTAAAGTCACCAGACGTTACAGTAAGATTTAATAAAAGCTAGAATATTATCAAATTATTATCAAATGTAAGACATTTCCCCAAACCTTTATTATGATTTCCAGCATGAGACAACTGATCCAAACTTGGCCCCTGACGGCTCATATGTACCCAGAATCATATTTGTTGGTAAGTAATTTTTTTTAACACAATTGAAAATCAATAGCTCAATTTAATAACACCAGCTACAGTAAATACATATTTCACAGCCTAATCTTATAGGAATTTGTACATATTTTATGGCTAATTCGTATGAAGTTAAACTTATAAAACATATGATTATAAGAAAAAACAATAAAGAAACCACACCACTAACCCAACCCTTACAAAAATGAACCATGTTTTTTGTGATAAAAGTGTAGTATAACGTGGTGTATTGATTACTATTAGCAAAACCATGGTTATTTTTTGATAACCATAGTTTAACTACAGTAACCATGTTTTTTGTTTTACCTAAAACCCTGGTTACTGTCAAAGCAAAGAAAGCCAATCGAACAAAAATGTCAGAATGCGGTTGAACGAATTCATATGAAGTAGTCACTTGTAAAATATGTATTGCCATGGTGTTGGATTTCTGTATGAATTACATGAAAGGGGTTATGAAAAAATATCTCTGGAGCATTTACAGCAAAACCAAAAGATAGAAATAAAAGAAAAACTATTTTGCCAGTGTTGGGGTAAACGAGTAAAGTAACGCATTACTTTATAAATGTACACATTACTATTTAAGTTACTTTTTAAAAAAGTAATGCAAGTTACTTTTCAGTTTAATTAATTCAATTTAAAAATAAAATAATGTACTGAATTAAACTGAAAAATATTAACGTAGAATTACGCACTCTGTGCGCATGAACGGGAACAGTTTGAGTCAGAAACGGAGATGGCAGGCCAGAGCTTGACATTTTTGTGATCATAAAAAACACCTGCAAGGCCTGAAAGAGAAGTAAGAAAAAGTAACGCAAAAGTAGCGTAAGCATTACTTTCCATAAAAAGTAACTAAGTAACACAATTAGTTACTTTTTTGGGAGTTACTTAATATTGTAATGCATTACTTTTAAAAGTAACTTTCCCCAACACTGAAGTTTATTAAATGACTTTTATAAATGTAATTAAAAAAATATCTTTAATTGTAAAGTAAAAACTAAATTGTACACCTATTAAAAATAATAAGAGTTAAAAACATCTTATTGGTCTTAAAAATGCATTCACATTTTTACATTTTATCCAAAGTGATTAGTGGATCCACATTTTTATTCAGTATGTACTGTATGTTTTCTGGGAATCAAACCATTGCTAACACAACGCTTTACATTTTTTTTACTTTTAATTTTGGGATGAAATATGGCCTATGAAATATAAATGTTTTAATGAGACTAATTTCCTTCCAGTCTTAACTTATCTCTGCCCCATCCAGATCCCTCATTGACCGTGCGAGCCGACATTGTGGGAAAGTATGCCAACAGCATGTACACTTACGAACCAACCGACATGGACTTCTGTGAGTGTTTTCTACAATCTTAAAAACTCATCTGAGAGCCAACAGCAGCTCTATAGTTGTCAAGCACCAATGAGCTTTCAGACTCTGAAGGGCTCCTCAATTTGTGTATTCAAGCTCATCTGTAATGCATACAGCCGTGCAAAAGCTGATGTTAATGTTGGATTTAAAGGGGCCATGGCATGAAAATCTGACTTTTTCCATGTTTAAGTGCTATGATTGGGTCCCCAATGCTTCTATCAACTTAGAAAATGTGAAAAAGATCAACCCAGTAACTTAGTTTTGGTAAACCATTCTCTACAAGCACATGAAAAATAGGTCGTTGAAATTTGGCTTTCCTTATGATGTCATAAGGAGCTCTTATTATAATAATACCACCCCTTAATCTGCACTTTCCAACCACAGCACTGCCATTTAGCGCAGAGAAAAGCTCAATTGAGTTTTAATTGCAACAAACCACCATCATTGTGATCAGTGTTTGAATTTCATCAGCTCATTTGCATTTTAAAGGACACACCCAAAACGGCACATTTTTGCACACACCTACAAAGTGGCAATTTAAACATGCTATAACAAATTATTGATATGGTGTTTTGAGCTAAAACTTCACATATGTGCTCTGGGGACACCAAATATTTATTTGAAATCTTAAAAAAGATCTTGTGCCATGGCCCCTTTAAGATAATCATGAGTTTAACATTTATTAATGCCCACATCTGTTTGTGTGCAGTGGCCGAGAACATGATAAAGGCCAAGATCCTGCTGAAGGAGGACCACGATAAACATGATGATCTGTGAGGAGTAAAACACCTGATGATGACAGTCAGCCTACACTATTTTCAGACAGGACAAGACTTTCAATAGAAACTTGTAAACAGTATACATGTGCTTCTGTGCAAGGAGCAATTTTCAAATTAAATCCGGAAACTTTGAATAAAGTCCTTTGTCACCTTAAAAATGGCTCCGGGTGCTTAACCTTTTTAGAATTGCAACCAACAATAAAGTGTAGGAATGAAGTGTTGTGTACTTAAGTAGTCAAATGTGCATGAGAAGCACCCTCTGGGTTTATTTGAGCTATTTGGCAATGATGCCATGCACTTGAGACAAAGTGTGCAGGTAAACCAATGACAGTTTCAGTTGTATGAGGAATAAGAGGCATATGATTGGTTTCTGGAAAAGACCCAGGAAGCAGGATAAGAATTATAATGAGAGGGAGTTTGCAATAACACGAAGTTTCCACTAGATGGCACAGCACACTATATACAGAAGTCATGGTCAAAAATGTTCAGTATAGTGTTGGTTACTGACTACAAGCCTAATAACTAGGTTATTAAGCTTTATAGTACTTTAGTGTGGTATAAGAGTAACTTTTGAATATAAATGTAAAAATATAGAGTTGAGGCTTTTGTCCATAAATGTTTAATAGATGTGAACTTTTTTGTATCTGTTTATATCTGCAATTTTCATATATTTTATCAATTCATTTTCACTATAGGCTTTTTTATATAATTCCACTAGACTGCATTACTCATTACTACAGTACTCATCCCATGAATGACATTAAATGTAACTCAACCATAAAGGACAGAACAATTTAAAGCTATAGACCATAACTCATAAATCAATTTCATACTGCCAGAAAAAAGGTACAAAATTGTTAATGGCACAGTATCCTTTAAAATGGTCTTAATATGTACCATTTATTTACACATTATGTACCTCTGAGCTGGCAATGCCTCTGAGGTACTATTATGCACCCTTTAGATACAAAAGTGTACTTTTAAAAGGATACCATACCATACACAGCTTTTGTATCTTTATTTCTAAAAGTGTGAAGCACATACTATTACGTTAACTTCTTCATGGTTGATCTGTATGTAAGATAGAAACCTTATTTCTATCATATAAAGCATACACTTACAAAATCGGATAAATGCAATATAACTTCTCAGTCATAAAAAATATCTCAGTCTCAGCCATGTAAGAAAAAGTAGCGCAAAAGTAACTTAAAAGTAATGTAAGTATTACTTTCCATCAAAAGTAAATATGTAACGCAATTAGTTACTTTTTTGGAAAGTAACTTACTTTTAAAAGTAATGCATTACCATATTAAGTTTCCCCAACACTGGTCAAGAATTGTATCATTAAAAACTCATCTTCTCATATGTTTTCCCTGTCACCGTAAATTCTTCATGCTTTAAAACAGTAACTCTACACCCTTGTCTCATTAAGTATATGTGGATCTATGAATATGCTAATTAGTCCCTGCCTCTACTCAATTGCATAGTTCGGACCATAAATATTAATATGCAAATTAGTCCCCACTTCTCCTCTACTAATTAGTCCCCGCCTCTACTCACAGCTTGGACTATACTGTAGTAGTGATGTGCAAAAAAAAAATGGCCCGTGTCTACTCAATTGCACAGCTCAGACTAAACATATGCATATGAGAATTAGTCCCCACTTCTACTCAATCGTACAAAAGTAGTCCCCGCCTCTACTCTACTAATTAGTTCCCGGCTCTACTCACAGCTCGGACCATAGAAATTAATATGCGAAATAGTGCCCATCTCTACTCAATTGCACATCATATATATGAATATGCAAATTAGTCCCCGCCTCTACGCACAGCTCGGACCATCCGAATATGCAAAACAGTGCCTACCTTTACTCAATCGCACAGCTCGGACTATAGATATAAATATGTGAATTAGTCCCCGCCTCTACTCAATCGCCCAGCTCGGACCTTAGATATTAATATGCAAATTAGTCCCCGCCTCTACTCACAGCTTAGACTACAGTAGTGAATATGCAAAATAGTGCCCATCTCTACCTAATTGCACAGCTCAGACCATACATATGCATATGAGAATTAGTCCCCGCCTCTACTCAATTTAACAAAAGTAGTCCCCGCCTCTACTCACAGCTCGGACCATAGAAATTAATATGCGAAATAGTGCCCGTCTCTACTCAATTGCACAGCTCAAACCATATATATGAATATGCAAATTAGTCCCCGCCTCTACGCACAGCTCGGACCATCCGAATATACAAAATAGTGCCTACCTTTACTCAATCGCACAGCTCGGACTATAGATATGAATATGCAAATTAGTCCATGCCCTCTACTTAATCAACCAGCTCTGACCTTAGATATTAATATACAGATTAGTCCCCGCCTCTACTCACACCTTAGACCAGTGGTTTTCAAACTGGGGGCCGGGGCCCCCAGGGGGGCCGTGAGATGGTGCCAGGGGGGGCCCAGTTTTATGAAATTTTACGAAATACATTAATTTATCATGAATTCTGTGTAATTAAACCTAAAAAAAAATAAGGCTACTAACCAAAAGCACTACTTTTTCGTATAATTTAATGTTTTTTTATTAAAATGTTGGGTTTTAGAACAGTTTTTTGTCACAAATTTTCTTTGGGGGGCCGCGAAGGAATGCACCCTACACAAGGGGGGCCACACGCTGAAAAAGTTTGGGAACCACTGCCTTAGACTATAGTAGTGAATATGCAAAATAGTGCCCATCTCTACTTAATTGCACAGCTCAGACTATACATATGCTTATGAGAATTAGTCCCCGCCTCTACTCAATTTAACAAAAGTAGTCCCCGCCTCTACTCACAGCTCGGACCATAGAAATTAATATGCGAAATAGTGCCCGTCTCTACTCAATTGCACAGCTCAAACCATATATATGAATATGCAAATTAGTCCCCGCCTCTACGCACAGCTCGGACCATCCGAATATGCAAAATAGTGCCTACCTTTACTCAATCGCACAGCTCGGACTATAGATATGAATATGCAAATTAGTCCCTGCCCTCTACTCAATCAACCAGCTCTGACCATAGATATTAATATACAGATTAGTCCCCGCCTCTACTCACACCTTAGACTATAGTAGTGAATATGCAAAATAGTGCCCATCTTTACTTAATTGCACAGCTCAGACCATACATATGCATATGAGAATTAGTCCCCGCCTCTACTCAATTATACAAAAGTAGTCCCCGCCTCTACACACAGCTCGGACATATGAATATGCAAAATAGTGCCTGCCTCTAATCAATCGCCCAGCTCGGACCTTAGATATGAATATGCAAATTGTCCCCGCCTCCACTCTTTTTAATTTTACAACCCATAGGCCAAAATATATATTTTTCATGGCCAAAATATACAAATTTGTATCAAATGTATCATGTATAAAATGTTTTAAGTATGTTTAAAAAATAAAATTATAAGTGTATTTATTCAGTTGAAAATTTATTTAATTTTAATCTTTTTAAACTGTAAAAAACTACATAAACTTGGGTTTGTAACATTCAAAGTTTTTCTTCCAATGCGACATAAATATAAATAAATTTAAAAGATATTTATTTTTTTAAACTATCCAAAAAAATTGTGAAAAATTAATTTTTGTAAACATATTTCAAAATATATTTCAGTATTGTTTGGCCACTTTTTATCATATGGGAAATATTGTAATTTAATATTTAAAGGAGGCCCTTAAGTTGTAAAAAGGCTGTAATATTTTGAAACGGAATTGAAAAGAGCAGCTTTAGATCTTTGAATAGTTGCTGATTGTGCTAAACGAATAGGAAAGTGTCACGACACCTCAAGCTCACTGTGTCAGACTCACAGCTTCTGCCCACTGGCGTTTAATCTGCCGGTCAACCTCTCCAGCCCAGGGTCACAGGGAGTAATGGAGCGGAGCAGCACGGTCATTCCTCTACCGACAGAGTGAATTAATGCCGTACGCCTGGTTACAGCTCTGACTGACAGCTGCAGTCTATTTACAGAGGTGCAGGAACGGTTTTATTAATGCCAGAGATGAGCACACCCTTACCAATAAGCCTGCCAGCTTCAGAGGTGCTGTCAATATTCTTTCGGCATGCATGCACAGAGGAAGCCCTTGACAAAGGACAACAAGGATGGTTCCCAATACACAGTCAGCCCAAAGAAAAATAAAGGCATTAGTAAATAAATGTGTTTTTTATAGAAACTCCCGTTTGGCCTGCCAGAAAAGCATGAAGCTATTGTGCACATAAATAAAGAGAGTCAATATCCCGGGGCTATGTGACTTTTTTGAAAAGGATATTAAAAATAATTTAAAAGCACCATACTCCGAAAGAACGACTTTTTGATGATGAAATATTTGGAGCTGAGTAAAACCACAAGCACTTATGTTCATTATAAATGTCTATAATGTTTCCACTGACTTCAGACTTTATTAAATTCCATTCATTAGACGAAAATATAAAAAATAACCAATAGCCGTATTTAGGGTCATTGATTTGTTACTCCTTACTACTTCTTCTTATAGGGGTTACTTGAGAAACTTGATCTTATTCTAGAGGGGTTTTTTGTTTGAGGCTTTTTAAAGCATAAGGAGAATTGACTTGCACATAGATGCATGATAAGAAACATTTTGACTAGGATGACTAGGACAGAAGGGATACAACATTCAGCTAAGCGTTTCCCAATGCACATATTAAAATAAATATAATAATCTTCTGTGGGATTGTCTGACTCAATATACACAAAGCTGAAGAGGCAGCAAACCAAAATGTCAAACAATATCACATCTAAACAATGCACAATGAATCCTATTTGATTTTCTGACAGCTGGTGTCAAACAGATGCAGTCTGCTTAAATAACAGCAAGTGATCAAACCTAATTTCACAATGAGAGACTTGTACTGTATAGCATCGAAGGTACCATTCATTCTTTATTTTTAACCTGTTTTATTGTCCAAAGATGTGTCTAACAATTCTGAAGGACAGAGAGCATTGTTAATCAAGGACATGCGGGAGCCTGTCACAAAAAATATGTACAATTCTGAAAAACAATTGAACAAGAGTTGAAGGGGGTTTGAGAGCTTTACAATTACTTAAGGATCCATTTGATTATAATTCTGACAGGTAAAAGGATTCAGATTGTGAAAATAACATATTTAGATTAAGAAGTTTTATTTGATTATTGCATTTATTTAAATAGGTTGTATATTGTAATTTAAATTGATGGGTGGGCAGCTTCACTGTCAAAAAATGGTCCCTCCTATATAGTGCATATTAAATGCATAACATATGGGTGGAGTGTTTTTGGCACTGTGATTCTGCTGGTTAATGGAATTAAATGCAATAAGTTAATGTATTAATAATAATTTAGATATGGATAAATTCAGGGATTATTTATAATTTCATATTTATAAAAATCAGATGTTTATTAAAAAAAAAAAAACGACACTAAGCCTAAGTTTCATAAAGAAGTGCCTTGTGAGAGGTATGAGATACATACACACCAGATTAACTCACATTGTGACAGTGATATGATTGACGTGAGGTGCAGATGAAAAATCTGATCACGCATTACGTTATTCTCGCTATCACAGAAAGCACGGCTTATGATTGCATAGCAACGAAAGACGCGCAACCTCTTACGCACTTTTGAAAGAACAAAACAGCGCGTTGACACGCGCTTTTAGATGCGACACATAAACGCTCTGTAAACGTTTACATCATTAATCAAACGGATATACGACTAAGTAAATAAAAATCTTTCTGCGGGCCGAATTATGTCATATGTTTGACAGAAGACTTGCGCTGAACGCGGAGACTTCCGCCACTTAATATGTTTGTGTGGAAACACAAAAACTTCCCTATGTTCTGCACACAAAAGATTGCATTCGGTGCACATGTGCACTGTGCCGAAAGCCCTGTACCGAAACGGTCCGGTACGAATACACGTACAGTTACAACCCTAGTTCTCATTTTTATCCTCCTAAAAAATGTCCACGTTTTATTTTGTGCTCATGTAACAGTCTTTAAATAGGGAAAACATGGAAGTGTATGGCGGATTCTAAATTCATCCCCGTTTGGATCCTAAGGAATGAATGGGGCTATGCTAAATGCTAACACCTTCATGATGCGCTGTACAAAGATTAAGTGCACGCATTGAATAAAGATAGGTATGTATTAATTCGTCTAAGTTGAGGTAAGAACATAATAAAATATTGAAAAACGGTGGTGTTTTCCTTTAATGCTCGATTTCCATTTCGACTCACTAAAGACAGACAAGGACAAAGGCCCATTTGCTGCCATTTCAGACAATTTAGATATTCATATATGCCTCCGCATTGTGGAAACTGTTTGCAATGAGAAGATGAATAAGTAATTTGACATTAATCTCTTTCTCTCTCCCTCTGCATTTGTCCCATAGCACACCTTTGGAAAGATCTGACTGGTCTCTGATGTCTTTTTGACTTACGTGTGTGCCCTGGAAAGAAAAGGGCCATCCATGCCATTGAAACAGGAAGGTCAAAATGCTAATTCGCCCTTATTCTTCTTCCACGTTTCACTCGTTCGTCAATAGAGTCCAGGTTGATGTTTTTAATTATTCTGTCAGTTTCGAAGAATTCCTTGTTGAAAAGTCTGAGCTCTCAGATAAACGTTATCCACATGACAGCATATCTTTTTCTCTCTTTGCATGCCTGACTCTCAGCCTTAACTCAAGAGTAATAACAACAAATCAATACTTAAGGTAGGCAGAAGGAACAAGGCCAATTAACCTGGCTAAATACTTCCATGAAGCAGTGGCGGCCGGTTACTTCTTTTTCGAGGGCGCTCGATGCGAAGGTCGTCACAACATGCATGTAGCCCGTCATGTGTGTGGTTCCATTTTTCAAAATATGTGTTCTGCGCTTCGAGAGATTGTGTGTGCATTACGTGTCTTGTCAAAATAAGTGCCTGCTGCAGATGCGTCTAAAGGGTTTATGATAAAAGAGACGCTCGCATAATGTCATGCGTAATCAGAGTTTACTGTTAAGGGATTGTCTTGCGTTTATTTTGTGAACGTGTGCGTCTCTTTTATCATAAACGGTTTTGACACGTGTGCAGCAGGCACTTATTTTAACAAAACACGTGATGCACATGGTTCAAATGACGCAAAAACACATATTTTGAAAACACAAGCTACACACGACACTCCGAACACTTATTTTGAATTAGCGTCCCTCGGATGAGCACTCATAAGCCGCCACTGCCGTGAAGTGAATTTTATTTGACATCAGAAAACAATGTAATCTCAGATTGGGATAAATCTAGCAGACACAAGCGCATATGTATCTATTTTTTCATAGTTTCGAAAGAAAATCTGAGTGGTATTAATTACTGCTAAGTACCCTTTAGACCTTTTATTTTTAAGAGTATATACTGTAGGGTGTTATACATGGAGAAGTCTCTGGTATTCTGGTCATCGCTATTTTAAGGCAAATATGTCAAACTTTATCATCTGACCGGAGAAAAATATTAAAAACCGTTTCAACCAACGGCTCAGTCCACAGCTCACCCCTCCCTTACAAAACGCATAGAGAAGCTACGGTAGCCACCACAGGACAAAAACATCATCATCTGAGACATCATGTAACTTGATCCCCCAATCTAAGCAACACAAACAGATTTTTTATAATGAAATGTTTGAGATTGTCTAGTTACTTTGGGAGTGGATGGTGACTAAAGGGACCCAACAACAGCAATATCTACAAGAAAAAAATATAGAAGTAAATGTCTTCAGGACAGTGGAGTTGATTTACTTTTTGAAGTTTTTACAAAAACAAAAATCCTTAAAAAAATCTGTGTTTGGGTTCTGAAGAACAAAGAAGGACTTTAGGGGTTCAAATGACATAAGGGTGAGTAAATAATGACTAAGATTTTTGTTTAATTGTAAAAAAAAATCATTACATTCTGATCTAAATACTTACAGTGCAAAAAATGATTTTCAAGAAACTAAATCGTAGTATTTTGTCATGTTTTCAGTTAAAATATCTAAAAATTCTTAAATTAAGATGCTTTTTCTTGATGAGAAAAACGTCCCAAGAAAATAAGTCCAGTTTTTAGACCAAAAATATCACATTTAAGTGATTTTGTGCATAAAACAAGCAAAAAAAAAAAAAAAAATCTGCCAATGGGTTAAGAAAAAATTTCTTTAATTTTTCTTGAATTTAGCTTTTAAGAGAAATGTTCAAGATTTTTGGCTTACACCATTGGCAGATATTTTTTTTTAAATGCACAAAATCACTTAAATTTTATATATTTGCTCTAAAAACTAGACTTATTTTCTTGGGACGTTTTTCTCATCAAGAAAAGGCATCTTAATTTAAGAATTTTCAGATATTTTTACTGAAAACAAGACAAAAATACTAATAATTTTTTTTCCTTGAAAATCATTTTTGCAGTGTATGTAGGGTTCACACCAGAAGTGTAGAGGCGGCAAGTGCGGGTGATTTGCATGTTATGGGGCATACACACCAAACGCGAGTTTAACGCTTTGCGCAAGTAGATTACATACAAAATCAATGGAAAGACGCGATCAGACTCTTTCTTGCGTGGGGCGATGCAAATGACGCAAATTGGGGGCGTGATTGGCGCGAAAACATGCGCTACTCGCCTCAAACACGCCTTCGCGCAAGTTGAAAATATTCAACTCAAGCGAAAAATGCACATGACACAAAGTTAAATCCCGCAAGTAATCTAGAGCGAGCAACGCGAACGGTTCTGTATGACATACTATTTTAAGGCCATGGGAAAAAGGCCAAAATTGCAAACCGACCATATTTGGCAATTAAGACTCAATCGACAACCAATTCAAAGTTTCAGCATATTACTAAAGAGTATTAATGACATTTACCATGCTTTGGAGTGTTGACGAAAAAAAGGTTTTAATTTATTCATTAATTTATTAGGTTGTACAAGCTAGCTATTGGGAGATAAGTACTATTGCTAAAACAAACTATGCAAATGCCTTGTTAAAGAGAAAAGTTTTAAGTCTAGATTTAAAGTTATCTACTGTCTCTGATTTTCGGACGTCGGTTGGTAAATCATTCCATAGCTTAGGGGCTAAGTAGGAAAAGGATCTGCCACCTTTAGACACTTTTGATATTTTAGGGATTATTAAGAGGCCAGAATTTTGTGACTGCAATGCACGTGATGTATTGTATTCTGATAATAATTCTCTAAGATATGAGGGTGCTAGGCCATTTAAGGCTTTGTAGGTGATTAGTAATATTTTAAATTGTATACGATATTTAACTGGTAGCCAGTGTAAAGATGCCAGAATTAGGCTTATGCGGTCATACTTCTTAGATCGAGTAAGAACTCTCGCAGAAGCGTTTTGAACTAGCTGAAGCTTGTTTACCTGGTTTGCATGGCATCCTCCGAGTAACGAGTTACAATAGTCTATTCTAGAGGTCATAAAAGCGTGGATAAGCTTCTCTGCATCTGATGCAGACAACATATGGCGTATTTTTGAGATATTTCTAAGGTGGAAGAATGCTGTGCGGCAGACATTGGAGATATGGCTGTCGAAGGATAAATTTCTGTCGAACATCACACCTAAATTCTTAACCGTGGAGGTTGGCACCACAGTGCAGCCATCTATGGGCAACTTGTAGTCTGTCATATTATATTTGTAGCGATTCGGTTCGATAACAAGTATCTCTGTCTTATTGGAGTTTAGCATAAGAAAGTTATGTGCCATCCAGTCACTTATATCGCTGATGCAGTCTGATAGCTTAGAAAAATTGTATGTTTCGCTAGGATGTGAGGAGATGTAAAGCTGTGTGTCATCTGCGTAGCAGTGAAACTGTATGTTATGATTCCTGATGATATCTCCCAGAGGTAACATATATAACGAGAACAGGATAGGACCTAAAACTGATCCCTGCGGTACGCCGTATTTAACCAGGGAGTGATGTGACTCCTCCTCATTTACATAAACAAAGTGATAGCGATTGGTTAGATACGATCTGAACCAGGCTAGCGCTTGACCACTGATACCAACATAGTTTTCTAGCCTATTAAGTAAGATTGTGTGATCTATTGTGTCAAAGGCTGCACTAAGGTCTAATAATATAAGGAGTGATATTTCGCCACGATCGGATGTTAGGAGAAGGTCATTTGTAACTCTAAGCAGCGCTGTCTCTGTGCTATGGTGGGGCCTGAATCCTGATTGGAACTTTTCATATGTACTATTATTTGCTAAGAATGTACGTAGCTGGCTTGCCACTACTTTTTCTAATATTTTGGAATTTCACTCGCAAATAAAGCTGTTCAAGCGGCCAACTACGTGCGAATAGCACGTTTTTGCCACCTCTACAATGGCTGGTGTGAATGCACTATTAGATTAGGGTTTTTTACATAAACAACAACAAATAAAACAACAGGTAATATAATAAAGACAAAAGTAACAAAAAAGCAACAACTGAAAATCTTAATGCAACAATCCTTCTACTGGCAAGATAAAGCAAAAGTAAAGTTTAACCAACAACTTTAAAGGGGGCACAGATGCACGGTTCAGATCAAATTAAAGTGTGCTGAAGGCAGATATTTGTAATGTCCTGGGGTTTGCGGCCCCATCTCATAGCGCTACGCTGCTCTCTGACAGCAGGTGTGGCATCAGCGTACGAGAAGACAAGGTCACAGGGATTCCAGGCTAATAAATGGTGTTGAGATGGAGCGGCCGGTGGAGAGAGAGGCCGCTGAGCGATTCGCCACATACATCAACTCCACTGAGCAGAAAATTGAAATGGAAATCTGGGCCTTGAATGAGTGCAGATCCCATTGTCCCCCAGAACGCAATCTGATGATGTATGATATCTTTTAAGGCGGCCGGTCTTCACTCGCCGCTTCATTTTCAAGCCAAACTGGACAGGTGTGCCCATGTGAAACTTTGCAGGTGCGTCTGAATAAGGATCCCTGGAGTGTGATGACTTTTTACTGTGGCCATATCAGGTCAGTATGGACTCAAAGATCTCTGTAGGAGAAAAGCAATGGCTGTTTATATGCAAAGAAACACATACACTTGAGGTGCACTGGGAATAAAGAGAAAATATACATCTTATAGATTCAACTCACAATAAATTTCAACAAAAACCAAAACAGTTTAGTGATGCACTGAGGATTGGAATAAAAATATGCAGGAAAGGTAAAAAAAGATATAGCAACAAATCTTAAATTGCACATTTGAATAAATCAAATATAACTTTTTAATATTTTTTCCTGCACTATATGGTCCTTTAAAAAAGGATATTTCTTAAAACAATTATTTCTTATCATTGTGATGTTGGGGTGAAATGAGACCTGGACATATTTTGGTGAGATTTCCCCTTTAAAAACGTTGTTCCTCTGGGCTGTGGAGAAGTCTGTAATGCAGGGATGAGAACTGATGCATTGAGCGTAGCAGGTGGAGGTGTTCGGAGGAGAAAAACTCCATCTGTTGAGGAACACTATGACTGAAGCAGCAGCTCAGACTTCATTAAGCAGATCACTGAAGAAAATCACAGAGCCAGCACAGGGAGAAACAAACTAATGGCCAAAACAACTTCATCACGTATGACAATCTCTGCAGAGCTTCTATTAAAGAAGTAGACCGGCTACTCCAAATTTAAGATGTACTTTAACCACAAAAATGGACTAGGAACCATTAAAAATCACCGTTAGTCTATTGTTTCATTGACTATTGATGTGTTGTGTTAACTTTTGAAAATGTGTGTGCAGAATTTTTCGTGAAAGCATATAAAATATGTGACCCTGGACCACAAAACCTTAAGTAGCACGGGTATATTTCTAGTAGGCCTGTCAAAAGATTAATCGGGATAAATCGCATACAAAATAAAAGTTTGTTTTTGCATTATTTTATATATATATATATATATATATATATATATATATATATATATATATATATATATATATATATATATATATATATATAATAAGATTAAATATTATATTAACCCTTATTAGTCCCTTGGGGTCAAAATTACCCCCAAGCCACTTCTCTTTAGTAAAAAAAAAAATGGTTCCCTTCATCTCATTGAAATAAGATTTTGTTGACCCCAATTGAAAATGAATGGGGAAAAAAAATTTAATTACAAAAAAATTTATATATTTTTTGTTATCATTTAATTTTGACCCCCAAAGACCTTTAGGGCCCTATTTTAACGATCTAAGCACATTGTCTAAAACACACGGTCTAAATAGGCATGTCCAATTCCACCTTTGATAATTTAACGACGGGAAAACTGGTTTATCGAACGGTCAAAAAGGATTGTTCCTATTCTTGTAATGACTAATGGGTGTGTTTAGGATGTAACGTGCAATAAACCAATGAGAGTCTTATCTCTCATCCCCTTTTAAAGGCAGTTGCACTGGCACTATGTCTATCCCTATTTAGATGACGGACGTTGTAAACTGAAAAACTAAGCGGAGGAAGAAGACCCCCAGTTTAAGAACAACCTTAAAAAAATTGTTCATTTCATTTTTATTGAAATTTAAATTTTTTGGATTAAAACCTTTAAAAGCAGTTTTCTTACAGTCATAGAAGTAAAAATAGCAGGCTTTTAATTGCTGTAAATGTATTGATATACTACATAATCATTGTAATCTCATAAAATTATTTGCAAATATGCAAGAAAAGGTTTGAACTCTAAAATACTTTATTTGTAACAAACAAGAGATAAAGAATTTACAAACGTACGAAGCGCTGTTTTAGCACTCGGAGAGCGCCATGTTTTTTTTTTTAAAGCATTACTCAAAAAAGGTTCACCTCGTTTTCAGACCAGAATGCCACAAAGTTTGGCACAAATGCAGACAACGCTTGTTGTCCACGAAGGGAGATCTGAACCCTACAGAGTGAGTAAACTTGAGGCCGGGGATCAAGCCACAAGTTTACCCCCCAGCCTCCAACAGAACTCCACAGAGTTGGAAAAAGAGCAGTGAAGGATGAGATGGCCGTAAAAAAGTTGCATCTGTTAATGTTTGCATGAATAAACTATCAACACAATTTAAAACATATATAAATATAAATTAATAAATAAATTTTTTTTAGTTCATGGTAGTTAATGCATTAACTAGCCTACGATTACTAAATGAAACATTATTTTATTGTAATCACCTTTAGACATTTTCTATTACATTTTCAATATAATGATGAGACTAGGAGCTTTGAAGTTTAACTTTACTTTAATTTCACATTGATTTTAATCTTTGACATGGCATTAATCAGTTAATATTAAAGATATCAAGGTTATATTATCACAGAATGTTCTTTACGTTAGGATGATTTTATGTAGAAAACCGTAAATCTTTAGCTGTTTTTTCAGTCTGTGTGACATTTATTTCATTTGATTTTGGAGTGAAATATGACCTCAACATGCAGCATCTTAGCCCTTGACTTTTCATTGCTCAAGGAAGTCTTGGAAATGGAAAATTCTGGATGTTAAAGCAAGTGCAATAAGCCTTCAGGGCTTCCCTGGCTCCCTCATCATGGGAGCAAAACCAACTACCAACTATACATCATAAGCAGATCTCAGTTGCCCAAGTTGGTTTTTGGGCCTCTGTGTGCCAAGTGCCTATTGATTGATTATTAATGGAAGACTATGACAACTTCAATGGATTAAACAAAATGCACAGAATTGATCAGAGGTTTAACAGAAATACAAAAATATACACTGAAACCTGGTTGTCAACCGCCTGGAGATTTCCATTAGTCCACCAGCTGCGATGATTTCACTAGGAGAAAATCACAAACTACAAAAACATTTGGATGCCGTCCTTAAAATACCTCAAGAAACTTTCATGAGACTTGTGGGCGTGATCTGTGTTGCACTTCATCCGCTCATTTGCATTTTAAAGGACACACCCAAAATGGCACATTTTTGCACACACCTACAAAGTGCCAATTTTAACATGCTATAATAAATTATTTATATGGTATTTTGAGCTAAAACTTCACATATGTGCTCAGGGGACACCAAATATTTATTTGACATCTTAAAAAGTATTGTGCCATGGCCCATTTAAAAAGTCATTTTTAAACATCAAACACAAAAACAAAGCCAGCAGGAAATTTTTATTGTCTAAGATCAGGCTGTGGTCAGCAGGGTGAGCAAGCACTAATGCCCGCTGGCCACGTCTGAATCTCCAGTCTGAATATTTCTAAGCAAAAGTTTAAATAGGTTCTTTCTTTACTAATCGACTGCAGATTTGAATATTTTACATATATATTCTTGCCTGAACTAATCTTAAAACTACACTTTGTGACCAAGAAACGGTAATTTTAAGAAACGGTTATTCCATCTATTGAGTTATTATGACATTCAAAACAAGCAGCTGAAAGGGTTACCTGTCATTCTGGCCTGCAAATCCGTGGCTGAAGAAAGTAGCTCCCCCCCAAAAAAAATTTAAAATCACTCAGTTGGTGTTTTTCTATTATTTTTTTTCAAACTTGTGCCATCGAACTGTTGTATAAAAGCAATATCACTCTCAGAGTCGTGTCATATAGCTCTATATCATCACGGCTGTGATTGCCTCCGGCACGAGGCCGCAGCCTAATCACAGCTGTGATGACATAGCGCTATATCACACTCCTACTCCAGTGATATTGCTTAAATGTTTTACACCGAATAAATAAACTTTCCGTTGATGCATGGTTTATTAGGATAGGACGATATTTGGCCGACATACAACTATTTTAAAATCTGATGGTGCAAAAAAATTGTCCAAATGAAATCTTTTGCATAAGGTGACCAGATTTTTTCAACGAAAACCGGGGACATTTCCTAGTTCAATGGTCAAAATATAATTAAAATCTCATTCACAAAACATTTTCTGAAAAATGACTCTCTTACTTAGTATTTTTGTCTTGTTTTCAGTACAAATATCAAAAAATTCTTAAAACAAGATTGCATTTTCTTCAGCAAAATCCCCTAAGAATTTTTTTTTAGCTTTAATACAAAAAATATTAAACTGAAGTGAATTTGTGCTATCTTCCAATAAGATTTTTTTTGCTTGTTTTAAGCACAAATTAGATTTTTTTGGTCTAAAAACTAGACTTATTTTTTTAGGTCATTTTGCTCATCAAGGAAATGAATCCCGTTTTAAGAATTTTTTAATATTTGTACTGAAAACAAGAAAAAAAAATACTAAAAAAGTAGAAAGTATTTTATTTTTTGCGTTTCTAATTCAATTACACTGTAAAAAGTTTATTGTCAAATTAACAGTAACTTACTGGCAACAATTATCCAGTAGTTCCTGTATTTCAAACAACAGTAAAATTACTGTAGAAAGAATGACAGTAGTTTAAAGGATACTGCAAAATGAAGTACAGTATTATACTGTTTTTTGTAAGATCCAACATACAGCATTTTACTGTTATACTGGAAATGTTACTGTTATTTATTTTACAGTATAAAATATATACTACTGTATTTTCCAATTTTACTGTTATTTATTTTACAGTGTAAAATATATACTACTGTATTTTTTCAATTTTACTGTTATTTATTTTACAGTGTAAAATATATACTACTGTATTTTTAAAGATTAAATTAAATACTGTTATTTTATTGGTTGATGTTAAATATAAAGACAACAACTATATCTTTAAAAGCAGAAAATTTATTGTGCAGTTTTAACTGTATATTTGTAACAATATTAACAAAAATAACAAAAAAATGATTAGATTTTAAACAAAAAGTAAAGAAAAAATAACAAAATCAGTCAGCAATCAATGTATCCAATTGTTGCCATAGTGTAGTTACCCTAAATGAGAAAACCACATCATACAATACAGTGAAAAGCATAATTACAATACAGTTTTTTGTAGGTAGTATGGGTGGTGGTGGCAGGATGAAGGTGTAGGTCAGTAGTAGGCAACGTCGGTCCTGGAGTGCCGAAATCCTGCAGATTTCATTTCCAACCCTGATAAAACCTCGCCTACCTGTAGTTTTCTGGTGACTCTTCAGATCTAGTTGTTCAGGTGTGTTTGTTTAGAGCTGGAGCAAAACTCTGCAGGACAACGGCACTCCAGGACCGACATTTCCTACACCTGGTGTAGGTGGTGGGGGCGTCATATACAGCAGGGGCGACAGCACTTGTGATAATCCTGTAACAAATGATAAAACAAATTAATAATAAGTCAAAAAATTAACTAATCATCTAAAATGCTTGTTTTTAGCAATAATGTACTTTGAGCTCACCAGTTATAATCTAGAACATGGCCAAGTCTTGAGATCCACCTTGAGAGAACAGAGAAAATATTACGGAGAATGTTACAATAACATTACTGAAAGCTTAAATAACCCAGTCGCAGTGCTGGTTGGTGACTTCTTTTTCAAGGGTGCACGATGCAAAGCTTGTCACAACATGTATTTAGCGCGTCATGTAAACTTATGTGTATCACGCATCATGTCAAAATGCGTGTCTGCTGCAGATGCTTCAAAGGGGTTTATTATAAACGATCTCGCTAAATCTCATGTGTAATCAGAGTTTAGTGTTAAGTTAGTGTCTTGCGAGTATTTTGTGAAAGTGAGTGTCATAAAATCATAAACCCTTCTGACGCTTTTACAGCAGGCACGTATTTTCATATAGGCAAGATGCACATGGTTAACATGACACAACGAACGCATACTTTGACATGATGAGCAACACACATTACACTCTGAACACATATTTTGAATTTGCACCACTTAGGAGAGAAGTCACCAGCCACCACTGCGAAGTAGAATTACATTTTGAATAAATAATATTTAATAGACCACAGGTAGACTATTAAATATTTTTGCACGATTTTACACATTTCAGTGACTAAAACATGACACAAATATTACCCATAAATAGGGGTGTGCCGGTTTCAGAATTGGTGATGTCGGTTATGACATGAGTCAAATGTGACGGTTCGTAACATAACTGTCGGTGGGGTGTGTTTTGCTCGTTTAAATGCTCGTGGATTGACGGGAAAGTGTCATTTTACCATAAAATCATGAATGTTATGCCAAGTGTGTTTCAAACAGTAATAATTTTGAACAATTTAACAGAAAGCAATGAAATATTTAAAAAACACACTATTGCAAGAAGACTGCGCTGTCACTCTCTGCCCAGCATAAATTAATCCTCTATCTATCATCTATCTTAATAATCTTTAGAGAAACAAATTTGTGCCATGGGCTTTTTATGTCTGTAATTGTGTCTATATATATCTGTCAGTACAGAACAGCACAAAAACAATGTGGATTTAAAGCGTATTGAAGAGGTTTTGCTCATAAATGCAGGTAAAAGAAAGTAATGTGAACTTCAGATTGTTATTAAACTGCACACTATGCGCTGCAAACACAACCGGTGTAAAAGCACAATGGCCACGCGCAGCAAACGCTCTCCACAGACGCGCTGCACAGTGCTCACCCGGCGTTTGAATAAACTAGACACTGATTAGCTACTTGCTCTACGTTTCTTTAAAATTAACAGCAAGCAGTGAATGTGCGTTCAGGAGAGTTAGTAGGTTAGCATGGGAGGATTTGAACTTGAAAAGCGGAGTGTACTGACGGAAGAGATGATTTGAAAGGTGAGACTTTGTTTAATATGTTTAATCTCAAAAGTAACCGAAAAGTAACCTGGTTTGTCCTGTATGTCAGCGCGTTGTCAGTGTCTGCTCCGCTCTGTATTTTCACTGCGTGAGAACATGAGGGGGCGTGTAACACAGACTGTTAACAATTGTTTTTAATTAGTATTTTAAAATTCTTTGATAAAAAATGTTTTTAAAAATATTTTAATAACACGGTTTTGCCGGTTATAGAGTTCTAATGACGGTGTTCAACTATAACCGTCGGTCTCACGGTTATATAATGACCGTCACACCCCTACCCATAAATAATAACTGGTGTATGAAATAAATAAATGTGTTAACTATAATAATTATTATCAATAAACACAAAACTAATTCCGTATAGACCATTCCAAACTTAAGACGTTAAATGAACAAATTTACACAAAACTATATACGAACCAATTACCACTAAGTAAGGTTTGTTATGGCAAAACAATTTATAGAAATACGTTGTTTGTACAATTTTAGAAGTGTTATAGACTGTCTTTTGTAGTCACCAAAAATGTTTAACGTTTAGTGTGCAATGATGGGTTTGGACATGCTACACTGAAGGAGACAAAAAAGAGATACAGTACCTCTGTTACCTCCACTTTCAGGATATTGACACCATCCATTCTGATGCTGGCTCCTCACATCAAGGTGGTTTAAAGTGCCATGAAAAATTGTTGTTGGTGTTAGCTTTGCTGAATCCTGTGAAAATAACATGTACTGAGTAACTAAAAATACAAGTTAAAGAGATGAGTAATAAATTGCATCAAAATCTAACCTCTATTGTTAGCCAAACTCAAAACTTACATTTTCCAGACAAAAGGTAAACTTGCTGTATTCTCAAGATGAAGAAATAAAATGAGCAGTGCAGGGTTTTTCTCCATATCAGAAACACCTGTGTAAACATTAAAATAAAACACAAGTTATTGCCACACTGATTAAAATATACTGTACTAAGTATTGGATAAATTTCATCCTTGTTAATGTGCTCCCAACTGATGTGCTGTTCCAGTTCTGTGCATTTTTCAAGTGTATAGGCAGTTCCTGACCAAACGCTTGACCAGTCCAGTACAGTAAAGTAAAGTAAAGTAATTGTTCAACATTTCAAATTGGGTATAAAAAAAATTATACCTTTTTGAGCCAGTATGTCCTGTCTTCAGATTTAGATGAAGGTCCTTCCCAAACCACATCTTGATGTCATAAAGAATCTTAAACACATAACATTTCAACAGAATGATTCAGGACACTTGCACAGTTATACCTGAAAATGAATAGATTTTGTTCTAACTCAGATGATCACATGATATTGTCATAACAACATAATAATAAGTAAGATATTGTTTCTGTCTTAATAGATTGATTGCAGGCTTTGCCTGATGCTAAATGCATGGTAAAAAATTTTTATTAACAGATAATTGAACCACGTAAAAAAATAATAATAATTGAACCACGTGACTTCTCCCGATCATCCGGGACATATGACCATCATGTAATGGCAGCGTATACAAAACAGGGATACAAAGGAAAACGTTGATCATTGGATTAATCCATATCAGGTCCTAGAACACATTTTCAGATCTCATGTCAGCAGAACACTAATACATTTTCACATAAATATTCGCAGATATTACTTAAATCCACAATACATCTTTGTGTATGGATAGTCCTATTATTAGCAGATGAACAAAAGTTATGTGACTGAAAAGAGTAAGGCTTTTATGAAACTACACAATAATAAGTTAGTACTCACCCACTGTTTAAAAAAGCACTGCTGGTCTCAATCCAAGTGAGCACACAAACACACCGCCACGCAAGCACAGGATCTCTTCAGTGCGATGTCCGCTGTAGTGATGATATCCCCGCGATAGACGAAAGGACCAGCATGCAGGCGTAAAACTACCGTAGAAAATTTGTCGTGGACTGTAGCCCAGATTTACATACACTAATAAAGAAGATAAAACATTGTTAAATCTATTATACGTCTTTTCAATACTTCTAGCTGCCATAATGTTCAGTCAAGTTCACGTTCAGTCATTAATGTATTATTTTAAACCTATTCCACAGATATTCATTAAACAACGTATTCTGGCACAACATAATTCAAGTTTATAACGTTATTTATTTAACACATTAATTTCTTTCTCTTACTTACCTCAGCAAAGTCTCTGTCAACACAACACGATAAGCTCAGACTCGCCCTGACCGTTAATTTGAAAATGCCCTGCGCGGGGTTTTACACAGTGAACGTGCTTTATTTTGCACACAAGCAGACAATCATTGTGTAGTTGCAGAAGTTGTTTGCTGTTATGACAGAAATTAAGTAAAATTTAGCCGAAAGAACCCTTTAGTGCCAATAAAGTCTCATACCAGATATTGCATATAGCACTTACCAGATAATGATGAAGTGAGTGAAGACAAACACGACGACACAATATCTCGTATGTTAGCATATACGTATTAATATTCACCCAGCAGATATTAATAAAGAAATAGGCTACGCGCTAGATGAGCAGAAGTTCAGAACAGATACGACGACACACACGCGTTCTCCCACTCCCCCTACTGACAGAACTGAGGAGCACATCACGTGACCGACTCGCGCCTGAACCCTCCGCATTTGTTTAATCAAATTCTAAAATTAGCGCTTTTTTAACTAATCGACTGTTATTTGAAGATTATACATATATATTATCGCCTAAACTAATCTTAAAAATACATTTTTGTGACCCAGAGGCAACAATATTAAGAACTGATGGTATGTCTATTGAATTGGCTGGTGATTTCATTAAAGCCTCAGAAAAGGCACCTGATTTATGTTAAAGGAACACACCGAGCATCTGATGTGAAAACAGACATTAAACCAAATATCTCACAAAAAAATTAAGCATTTAAGATATAAATAGACGTTTGTCATTGTGTTTTGCAGTTGGTTGGTAATACTGTATTCAGAGTAATTTTTCCCATAATGCATTGGAAAACTACAGTAGCCTACTGTACAAAGCTTATGCAGTAAAAAACTGTTGAAAATACATTAAAATACTGTGGAAACAACAAATCTATAGTAACAAACTGTAAACAACTTATACAGTAAGAAACTGTCGAGAAAAACAGTAAAAAACTGTGAAAACAACGAAAATTATTTACAGTGTAATTTAACATTTTCTGTAGCCTAAATCATTTTCCTTTTTTTATTCCTTGCACAAATATGACATACCTCATCAAAACTTACTTCTACCACTTTAGCTGATTTAAGAGCATTGTAAATGTGAAGAACAGAAGGATTAATAATGCAAAATGTAAACATATTTAGCCTACACAAAACAAATGCTCAGTACCATGCTGTGTTCAGTTCACTTCATTGGTTTATTATGTTAATTTATCATGAGTAGTTACCTTAACCGCCGATAACTTTGACTGTTTTCAAATCTTATTCAAATGATAACTTGATAACGCTTTCTCATGTGTCTCCTAGTAAATTCTTCTTCACTAAATCAGTGGTGCGCAGATTAAGAAATCAGTGTAGCTCGCGGCCCCCTCTGCTGGTGAAAATAATAATTACATGATTGCTCCGGTCTGGTACTACAAAGGCTGCATAATGATCGGGTTTTTCAGGGTTTTGCTGGTTGTTTTGGACGTGCTGTAAGACGTGGACATTTCCACGGACAACTTCAGTCAGAGAGACAGAACACCAAAAAACGGGGACGTATGCTCACCTTACTTTAGCAACACATAATACTAATGATAAATCTTTTTTTTCTTTTACGGTATGAAATTTACGAAATGTATTCATGGAACATGATTTTTACTTAATATCCTAATATCCAACAATTTTGACCCATAGAATGTATTGTTGGCTATTGGTACAAATATACCCGTGCGACTTATGACTGGTTTTGTGGTTACATATATAACAATTTTACTTTTATAGTTCAACACCTGTTAAAGTACATGCACACACACACTTGTTAAATAAAGAGGAATCCAGAAAAAAACCACACCAATATACAAAGGTAAACTAAGATTTTTTTTATTTCTTTCTTTTTTTTTGCTTATGTATATATAGATTTATTTTTGTTCCTTTTTTCTACATACAAGTCCATTTTTAAAGTATGTCGTCATGCTGGGTGCAGCTTCAGTGAAGTAGCTCATGCAGGTGACCCATGTGGATATTACGAAGGACAGGCAAAAGACGGTGTGGACCGAGATTGAGCTGGGTCGTGTCGGCAGGCCGCCGGACTCCACGCTACAGTCACCAAATCACAAGACGTTTAAAAACGGGCTGGCCAGGAACAGAGGAGGACGAACGTCTCTAACACACGGCTCAGTTTCCGCAAAGTAACAAATAAACAGGATAAGGTACCATCTTGGGGACCGAGTACATTGTGACATCTTGCGCCATCTAAACGTCTTCGCGACAGTAGAGGCATACGGAGGCAAAGCTCCAGAAGGTGAAGAGGAGAAATTAGGATGATGCATAAAAAGTAAAAATCCCACAAGTCTGCTGTCCTTGGAATGTCACTCACAGTAAAAGGTACTTTTTGCTGAGCCACATTTATGCAGAACTGACTGTGCTCATTAATTTCAGGGCGTAATCTTTTCCATTAGAGTAAAGGGAGTCAAACTCTACAGTCATTAATCATTACAGTACCATACTGTAGATTCCCTGTACGCTTATAGGGGGCCTTCAAAAATGCATTAGTGCCCAAATCAGTGTCGTATCCTAGCAGGCCACAAGAGCCCCTTTCCTTGCCTCTGCACCAAAAAAGACCTTGAACAAAAATGCATGTTGCTTTCCGAGCCAAGAAAGAAAATATTTCCAATGGAGTCGACTGGGTCAGTATCTCAGAGGGTCGAAATATATTTACAGCAGTACATCCACCTTTAACAAGAATGCTGAAAATGTCCTTAAGACTGAACAAACTCAAACGTACACCATAAAAAAAACATTAGTGAACGAAAGAAGAGGGAAACTGTAAAACGCTGAACAATCTTTGCACCTACAACTTTCTCATCTTTAAAAAATAGTTCGCATTTGTTTCAATGTTTGAAGGAAAATAAAATTGACATCTTTGGTGAACATTCCACATCGATCTTAAAAGTCTTTTTGCCTCAACGTCTCCGCAGAATGCCAACTTGGCTCAGCAGCAGGTGCACAGATGAACACACTCGAACGGACAAACAAACAAACACACACACTGCTGGTTTCTTTAAAAAGGTTTCAAATGTTGCTAAAGAAACCTGATGCTATTGTAGGGTATGAAAAGGGAGCACCTTTTATCTATCAATAAAGTATAAATACTTGTAAATATTATGAGGGTTTATAATTCATCTCTAAACAAATCCCTCAAGTCAAACCTGTGCACTGAATTCTCATTTGTGGGTAAACTGTTGCTAATTTATTATCCTTTTTTTGTCAAATCATAGTCAAAATGTGACAGCAACTTAAAAATAAAGGTTCTGAAAACAATGCCATAGAAGAAACATTTTTGGTTCCCCAAAGAACCTTTCAGTCAAAGGTTCTTCAATTAACAATTTTGAACAGTTCTGTAGGTTCTTTATAGAGCCTGACAAGAAGCATTTTGCAATGTCAGAAACAAGGTACACAAGCTTTCACCAGGACAGTACTGTTTCCAAAGGTTCTTATATGTCCCATGTAAGTACACAAATGAAGAGCTCAGATGCAAAAGCCGCTAAGCGACGTCTCCATCCAATGATTTTGACCAAATGCTTTCGGCATTTATTTTATGTTCATCAAATACTTTTGCTTCAAATCCGCCTAATCCCGGCCTCAGTCCATTCAGAAAATCCTGTTTGTTGGCAGAAACCCCCAACGCCACCGCGATTTTTCAGCAAAGACCTCAAAGTGCGATGGCACACGTACATCGGATTTCAATTGTTGAGTTAAAGGAGATTTACTGAATATGCAAAGAATAATTGATGACAGGCCGTTCAATTATTCGAAAATAATGCACAGCCAAGGTGGCAATGTGGAGTGCCGTTACACCGCAGGTGTGCATTATTTTCAATTATACCACAGGGCTGTTGAATGCTTTATTCTGATTGGTTGAGAAATGTTTCACGGGTATGCATTATTTTTCGATAACCACACACCTAACTTGTCAAATGTCTTAAAATAACCACCAAAGCAATGTCTGTGGTAACCGTGATATAAGTGGAATCCGGTCCCTTGAATTATGTAAGGAATAATTGATGACAGGCCGTTGAATTATAAGAAAATAATGCACACCCAAGGTGTTAATGTTCCGTGGGTGTGCGTTATTTTCAGATAATTTAAAGGACCGGTGTCATATATACCGCTTATACCACGGTTACCACAAACATTGCACTGGTGTCTATTTTTAAGACATTTAACAAGTTAGGTGTGCAGTTTACAGAAAAATAATCAACACCCATGGAATATTTCTCAGCCAATCAGAATAATGCATTCAACAGACCCGTGGTATAATTGAAAATAATGCACATTGAATAATTCAACAGCCCGTCGTCAATTATTCTGCTTATACCATGGTTAGCACAGACATTGCTTAGGCTCTGGTGGTTATTTTAAGTTATACCATGGGGCTTTTGAATGCTTTATTCTGATTGGTTGAGAAATGTTCCACAGGTGTTGATTATTGTTCAATAAAATGCACACCTAACCTCTAAAATGTCTTTAAAATAACCAGCAGAGCAATGTTTGTGGTCTCCACCTTGGGTGTGCATTATCTTTGAATAATTAAATGTCCCATCGTCAATTATTCCTTATACATGTAACAGGTCATGTGTGCGGTTATCGATAAATAATGCATATCGTGAAACATATCAGAATAAAGCATTCAACAGCCCTGTGGTATAAACTAGGATATTGACAATTTTTTTGAGGCTTCTACCTATATTCAAAAATGACAGGGAAAAGTAACTGACGAGTTTTATGGTGCGTTTACACCAACCGCGTTCCAGGCGTCAAAATCACGTCTACCGCGCCTAGTTTGCCGCTTGAACAGTTTGAATGCATTCGCGCGTGTAGAGCGGAGTCTTCGCACGGAAAAAGCAAGCATTTAACGCGCGTCAGAGGCAAAAATCCGCTTCTTGTGGGAGGGGCAAGTGCTATGCGGTTGCTGTTTGCAAGATGACTTATGTTGATTATGGACAATTTCAAGCATTGGTTGAATGAGTGACTCCGGGCGGGCTGCCACCACAGCAGCAAGCAGGCTCCTGATTGTTAACGCGGCGCGAAAATCCACCAAAGTTAAAATTTTTCAACTCGGGCGTCAGCCGCAAATTCGCGTGAACCGCGAAATGCACAGAAAGCACGACCGATAAAGGATTTTGAAGGCTGATACCGATACAAATGTTTGTTGGTTTAAAAATCCGATATTCCGATATTTCTGCCAATATTTTTTTTATTTCAGAAACGCGCAACAAAACATTAACAGATTTCCCTAACATTAGTTATTTGTAGTTATTTATGAGTTTTAACTAAAATAATATGATAATGCGTTTTAAAAAGAAACTTGTTTCTTTTATTGTCTTGTGACCAACTCAACATGAACTCACTTAACCGTTGTTCTCTCTACCCGACTCTGGCTGGATCAGCAGGTTGCAGGATGTGTGACGCGTTATACACGAGTGTTGCCAACAGGGAGGTTGAAGAGTGCCCTCTGGTGGACAAACTATACAACTGCAACACTCATGACATGGTTGAAGGCTGTTTCATCTGTTTTCTTTTTTTTTAAATATTCATTTATCGGCCATTATGAATGCCGATAGTTTGGAAAATGCGTAATTTCGGCCTGCCGATATATCGGTGGGGCTCTAGAAAGCACCATTCGCGCGTACCGCACAACGCTCAATTAGCGCCTAATGAGACAGAAACGCGTCTTCGGCACCGTGCCAAACGCCTATTCCGCACCACGCCAAACACCTCTTCCGCGCCGCAAGACTTCCAGACGCGCATCAACGCGTCTTCACATTGACTTAACACTGAAATCACTCGCACTTCACGCCTCTACCGCGGTTGGTGTAAACGCAGCATTAGAAGTCAAGAACCTAAACATAAGAGTCATGCTCATTTACAAGAAAACATGTCAGAAGCAGGGTTTTGCATCTGAGCTCCTCAAAGGTTTCTTTACCAATATGTACCCTTTAGGGATAGATGTGTACTTTTTACAAGAGTACCACCTCAGTGACAGCATTTGTACCATTTTTTCTGAGAGTGTAGGAACCTATATTTTTAAGAGTGTACTGTTCAGTTTGCATTTTTTGTTAGATATCTTACATTTCTACTTCTGTAAAGTAAATTCCACCGATGATCAACTTAATTAAAAACTAAAGCAGAATGACAGAAAACAGATCTGTGGTCACATTCGCTGTAACCTTACCAGTCAAACATGCTGCACTGGTTAAGCCATAAATCAAAGAGAGCCTGCGCTTTCGAATCACAACCTTGTAGAGCAGAGTACTCCACAGGAGAAACCTCATTCTCAAGGACTTTAGCCTGACAAAAGCAGTCTTTCAGGGAGGAATGCAGGCATCAAGGTCTATGAATAAAAAAATCTCAAACAAAATACAAAATTCAACCCTCAACTGCAAACCCCACTCTCTTCTGCATGCAGAGATGGCTTGCGTTAATAATAAACGTGCATCGATTTTAAGACCATTCCTCCACCTTAAAAGTCTTACATTACAATAAGGTTGTATTTGTTTACATTAGTAAATATATTAGTTAACATGAACTAACAATATGCAATATAGTTTATATTTTACATTTATTAACTTTTGTTAATGTTAGTTAATGCCAATACAACTGTTCATGTTAATTAATTGTGCATTAACTAATGTTAACAAATACAAGTTTTGATTTTAAAGGGCATCTATTATTCCCATTTTCACAAGATGTAATATAAGTCTCAGGTGTGCCCAGAATGTATCTTTGGAGTTTCAGCTGAAAATACCCCACAGATCATTTGTAATACAGTGGAGCACCCAAATGCGTCTGTATCTTTAAATGCAAATAAGCTACAGCTCCTCACTCGCTTGCTGAGGGCGGAAACTGTGGTAATGCAAAACTGCCAGTCAGTGGGTGGGGCTTTATCAATGTGACATCACATAAACAAGAGAATCATAACAGCATGTCTATTGAGACTGCTTTAGTTTATGGGGATTGAATTTGTTTTTTATTGTAGGGTTGCGGTGTTCACACATAGCCAACACGCATGTACAGTGAGCAATGCAGACGACTGGTCTCTCCATACAAGAGGCGTCTAGAAGCTGTAATCACCAACAAAGGCTTCTCTACAAAGAATTAAATAAAGTATGTTTAATACTTATTCCCTGTGTCATTTCAATTTATTTATTATGACTCAACTTGTATACTTAAATGTTCTGATTTCAATATTTGGCTTGATGGCTACATCTGGTGGAAATTTTGTGTCAAAATCCCCTTACTGATAAAAATGCTGATGTGTCAAATATTTATTTTTCCCGCTGTATGTCCAAACACCCTGTAAAATGGATTTTGCATAATAGGTGCCCTTTAAAAATATATTAGTAAATGCTAAAATTAAGATTAATAAATGCTGAAGTATTGTTCATTGTTAGTTCATGTTAGCTAATGCATATAAAGTCTCTTACGCCCTGATCTGAGACCTGTAATGACTAAACACAGTCTAAATGTTACAGGAATAGTTCAACCAGTAAATTCTGTTTTTATTTACTCTCTCATGTCTTAATAAACCATGTTTTTAACTTGCCACAGCTTGACATCAATGACCATGACCAACCAAAAAGATTCAGCGTGAAGATTCTTCAAATAAGTATTGTGTATGTTAGGAAAATAATTGCATACATTACACCATAAATGTAATTAAATGATTATTTTCAGTTTTGGGTGAACTACTCCTGTAACATTAGCGTAATGCACACCACACTAACAGATCCATTGCTGTTGGTGTAAACAGGTGTGCAGCTTATATTCAGTACGGTCTAAAAAACTAAATTTGGGGCTTTCTAAAATGGTCCATTTCATAGTCAATTGTAAAGTTTTGTCCATATAAAGGGCTTTGAGCAAGGCCTAAATCTGAGCCTCGCACAAAAACATACATGCATTTAAGACCCCGGAATTTTTTAAAAAAAAAAAACATCAATGCACTTTGGATGCATCAATAACAACTTCTCTTCAGATTCAAATTAAAACTACATAGAAATACAATTGATGTTTTCAAGCTCTCAAGAAACCATATGCAAATTAAAATGTCCAAATTGAAATCTATTTCGACTAGAAAGACGGCGTATGCTAAAACTACGGCAAAGTATGTCTATCTAAAGGGACCATGCTTCTCCCTTCACTTAGTTCGGAAAGGGTCAGAATAAAAAATATAAATATGCTTATGTTTTGCATATTAAAGAGAACCATGCTCGAAAAGTTGAGACAGCATTCGAATAGGCTGGACCAGAAAACCTTTGTGCACAGCCGACCTGAAGCCACGTGACATGCGCATTTATGGCATCATGGATTTTTCCGAACAACCCGCTCTCGCAAAACACAACTAATAAAATCTCTAAAAACATTTTTCCAGTTAAAACTGACATGACTTCCGGTCATCTGCTCTAGGCTAATGCCACTAACTTTGAAAAACAAAACTAAAAAACAAACACTAATTTTTAAATGACAATCTGCCCCTGCATTACAAAACAATAGGTGTGAGTTCACACAAAGAGCAAAATGCCAGACGCTAAAGGGTTCTTGGTTTGTCCGTGAACAAACGGCTTCACGCGCACACGCACACACTCATACATCAAGTGAAGTATTAACAGCTGGTTGTTGTCGCGTCTTTTGTTTGTTCCCTTCAAGAGTTCAGAGAGAACTGGTCCTGTTCGATGGGTTTTTTAATCCAAGCACCCAGACCCGCTTTGTGAAAGGCCTTGATGAGCGTTTGCTTCGCTGTGTGGTACTCCACGGCGGCTTGTTTGGCTTCGTGGTACGAGCTGGGCTTGGGCACTTTGATCCGCAGGGTCAACGAGAGCTGCAGAGAGAAAGAGAAGATCAGTAATTTTATCCTAAATCAGTTTCATTTGATTTGAATGCTTCACAGAGGGGATGGTCCCAAAATGCTTTGACTCTACAACAGTAGAAAAAAGCTTAGCTGTTTTAGCTCGTCTACTAGTTTGACCTGTTAAAACAGCCCCGAATTCCCAGACCAGACTAACCCAATGTTTCAGCAGTAAATATGCCAGCCAAGGAGATGCAATAATAAACTTTACCTTCGAGTGCAGTCGCACCCATCGGCTGTACAGGGCTTGTTTACACAGACGTGAAGGTCTGCCCACATCATCCTTCCCCGTGGTGGCATTAATGACTTCCAGAGCCTGGTCACCTACAGTCCAGTTCACACTGAAATTGGGAGCTTTTCCTGGCTGCCGTGCCTCAGCGTTACTGATGCCTGCAAACACACAAACCACAGGGGAAGTTGAAACCATATGAACACTTTCTGATTCCTTTGACAATGAGAGGGCAGGTGACATAATTCAGTAAAGGTGTTTCCTTGTAAACTAAGATGAAGAAGATGGTACGTAAGATGTACCCATGTTAGAAAAAAAACTTTCCGAAACTTGTTGCATTTGGCACAGAAATACTCTGTCACACGTCCAAATGCTTTTTTGGCACCTTTCTCAAAAACGATTTTCTTTTCACCAAAAATTACAATTCGGACTATATTATAAATAATACCACCAAATAGTTACATAATGAAAAGATATTGCCATTTTAACTATTATCATGCGGTTTTCTCAGTGGTTGGTAATGTAGCTTGGATGTAGTAACTAGGGATGCACCGATACCACTTTTTTGGAATACGAGTACGAGTACGAGTACTTGCATTTCAGTACTTGCGGATACCAATACCGAGTACTTAATAAAAAACCTGATTTAAATTTACAGGTAACAGCTTTAGTCATATAATTTAACAAAAAAACAAAGGACTAGTTTTCCAGTTTGTTGTAAACTCTGCCTCTTTGGACAACACAAGAGGCATTAACCCCTTACACGCCACTCAAACATAGACATTTCTCAGACCGTGGTATCGATTCCAGGTATCGGGGGACTTTTAACGAGTACTTTAGAAAATGTGGTATCGAGGCCGATACACTATACCAGTATCGGTATCGGTGCATCCCTAGTAGTAACCAAATGAAACGGTGTGTCTATAGCATAGGTGAAGGCTACAAAGCGATATTATATCTTCCAGAGCCCAAATAAGAGAAATCTACTGTGCACTTGGTATTCAGGCACCACATAAATTACTTAAAATGCGCGAGCCTGAGATTGAGGGCGGCTCATCGAAATTCCCGTAATTCTTCACCCGAGTAGGAAATTGAAGGTGAGTGTGGGAAAACTGCCCATCTAGTAAATGATAATATAATTGGACATAAGGGCGGCCGGCTGATGCTCTCTCACCGCTGAGCAGGGGCCGGTTGAGCGAGAATTGCTGGGGCAGGTCTTCAATGTCAGCGATCCTCTGGTACATGGCTCGAGAGAGATGATCAGCGTGATACAGGCTGCCCAGAATGATGCTGGAGAAGTAGATGGGCTCGGTGAAGTAGCTCATCAGAGAGCCCTGGACACCCACCACGTTCCACCTGAGGAAGACAGACAAAACACAGCTGTAATTCTCAACAATAACACAGACTAAAACAAAAATAATCATTTTCAATTTGTAAAGCACATTTTCCAAAGCTCAAGGTTGCTTCATAGACTCGCAAAGCGTTTGTTAATTTAAGCCAGTGGTTCCAACCTTTTGTAGAAGTAAAAAATTCTTACATTTGGAATTTTATGAAACAAAACACATTAAATTACACAATTTAGGGGTGGTTTCCTGGGCAGGGTTTAGATTAATTCAGGACTAGGCTTTAGGTTTATTTGGAAATTTAAGTAGTTTTTACAAACAAACCTTACAAAAAACTATACTGGTGTGCATCTCGAGACAAAAATATGGCACTGGTATATGTTAAGATATGTCAGTACAAGATGCTTTTAAATTAAGAAAGCTCAAATATGCGTTTTAGTCTGGGATTAGGATAAGCCCTGTAAGGGAAACTACCCCATAGTGTTGTTGGGTAGTATCCTTGTTTTTCTGTTGTTTAAGTACACAGAATTTAAGATAAATTCATGTATTTCATAAAATATGGCACCTCGCCACCCCCAGGAATCGGCCTCGATACCACATTTTCTAAAGTACTCGTACTCGTTAAAAGTCCCCCGATACCAGGGATCGATACCACATGTCTATGTTTGAGCGGCGTGTAAGGGGTTAATGCCTCGTGTTGTCCAAAGAGGCAGAGTTTACAACAAACTGGAAAACTAGTCCCTTGTGTTTTGTTAAATTATATGACTAAAGCGGTTACCTGTAAATTTAAATCATGTTTTTTATTAAGTACTCTGTATCGGCAAGTACTGAAATGCAAGTACTCGTACTCGTACTCCAAAAAAGTGGTATCGGTGCATCCCTACTTCAAGGGGTCCAATCCCACCAGACTGAGAATAACTGATTAAAGCCCTAAATCAAGCATGGACAGATTTTTAAATTACCTATATTAAAATTAATTTATAAGAATTTTTTAAAATATTTTTCTGTGTATTTTTGCTTTGAACGAATGCAACTTTATAAAGAAGTGCTATATAAATAAATATGACTTATTGGGTTTGACTACCTTCATAAATATTTAAAAAGTCAAGCAATTATTAATTAATTAATAATTATTGCTAATGAATTTTTATTTTGTCTTTAAAGTTATAATTTGTTTACACTCAAATATGTCAAATATAGACGGTTTCAGCAGTAACAACATAAACAAGCGGCTGTCGCGGTCCGCATGTAACTTCCGGTAAACTCGGCTAAGAATAAATAACAACAAAGTTCTTTAAACATAGTTTATTTATATAACAAGCAAAAAACCAACAGATTACCTAGGAAACCAAAACATTTGTTATTTTCGACGAGGCATTTGTTCATGAGATCAGTTTAGCAACTAGTCAGAATTTCTAAATAAAACTAAACTGGAAGTAAAGTTCGGATCCAGACGTGTATCACGTCAGCGCACATGCGTCCGATGAAACCGAAAGCTTGTTGACCCTTCATTGAAAATCTATGTACGGTATACTGTCCATGTCCAGAAAGGTAATAAAAACATCATCAAAGTAGTTCATGTGACATCAGTGGGTCAGTTAGAATTTGTTGAATCATGGAAAATACATTTCGGTCCAAAAAATAACAAAAACTATGACTTTATTCTGCATTGTCTTCTCTTCCGCATCTGTTGTGAACCGCGTGCACGTGACTGCAGTGACGCTGCTGACGTGTTATCTGGTGTGCCCCAGCTTTTTTTTGTGGCCAAGCTTCATTTACAGTCTGAGGGAGATGCATGCTGTTAGTTTGAAAAAAAAAAATCTTCGCAAACATGTCTGAGCGCCGTACGTCAGCAGTGTCACTGTGCACACGCATTCGCAACAGACAATTATTTTTTTTGGACCAAAATGTATTTTCAATCCCTTAACAAATTCTAACTGACCCATTGATGTCACATGGACTACTTTGATGATGTTTTTATTACTTTTCTGGACATGGACAGTATACCGTACATAGATTTTCAATGGAGGGTTAGAAAGCTCTCGGACTAAATATAAAACATCTTAAACTGTGTTTCGAAGACAAACGGAGGTCTTACGAGTTTGGAACGACATGAGGGACATGATGAACCAACCCTTTAATTATGAGTAAAAACAACCCAACATTTATTGGAGTGTAGACTATTTATTGTCTATTGAGTTTCAGTGGGTTTGTGGTCTCAGGACCCAAAAGTTCACTGAAATGTCGCCACAAACCACATTCATTATCACTGCAAATGAACCTGTGTGTGCAAGAAAATTGAATTTTTTTTAGTTGTGTATTTTTATTCAGGGTTTTTAATGGCGAGTTACGACCAAGTTACGATCTCTATCGTGAAGCTAACACGGAAGTGACTAAAACTGCAATACATCGACTGGACGCTAGATGCTGGCTCCCAAAGGGAGTCAATCCCCATAGACCCCCTTGTTAAAATGCCCAACTTTACAGCAGAAATAAATGTGTTTACGCCTGGTACAAAAAGTGATTTTTGTCTATATATCTATATTCTAATCCTTTAGTAAGGCATCCGTTTTAAATATTATTACATAATTAAGGGCGTGGCCACTTGAGTGGCGGGTGAACTGCAACAGCTGTCACTAATGTCAAGCTAGGCGGGCATGGTTTCAGCAACCAGCCACTTCAGCCTCACCCACGTCCCGCCTTTTTACCCATTTTCGGTTATCCACAAGGAATGCGTGGTGACACAATGCCAAGATGGCGACGACAAGCCCCACCAACTATTAGCTTTAAAAAAACTCTTCAGAAACCTTTGGGTGACATCACAGACACTGCGTCCATAATCTTTTACAGTCTATAGTTACGACCCCAGATTTTAATATGCAGGACTCACAGCCTTACATTTTTCTAAAAAAATAAAAATAAACTAAAGCTTTTCTCTCCTACAAGTTAATTTGGCTTTTTATATTGCTATCTACATATGACTACATTTTTGTTTTGCATTGTTTTTCCCCTGCTGTCCATGACCCATCAAAACTTGCAACCTATTTCTGTGATCTGACTCACCAACAGAAAATTTTTGCGTGCACACACACGCACGCACGCACATTCTGGTTTACATGTTTTTTGGGGACATTCCATAGACGTAATGCATTTTATTCTGTACAAACTGTATATTCTATTCCCCTTACCTGCCCCATTCCCTAACCCCAACCATCACAGGAAACTGTCTGATACCTTAGATTTTCAAGAAACATTATTCTGTTTGATTTATTAGCTTGTTTCCTCATGGGGACATCAAAATGTCCCCACAAGGTCACAAAAATACTGGTATTCCTATCTTTGTGGGGACAATTGGTCCCCCCAACGTGATAATTACCCGGCCGCACGCACACACACACACACACACACACACACACACAGAACGTGCCCAGACACGTGTACAATATTATATCTTCGTCTTAACCTGAAGCACTTTCAGAAGTCAGACATAATGATACACAATTTTAAATCCTGATCCCACATAATCCATCTAAAACGCTTTGAATATTACCATTTAAATTCAGAGAAAACACGAAATAGATAACAGGATTTGTACGATATTAACACTTGTAGGCACAAAAGGTGCATGCCAGCAGCCATTAGGTGAATGACTTTCAAATTTTGTATATAAGGGACTGACATATTTCTTTAGTGCAGGTCTTTGAAAGCATCTCATTTGTATCTCACAGCTCCAGACTTTGCAGTAGACAATCAATGTCCCAGTCAAGACCAAATCTCTCCTCAGAAACACCTGCTGTATGCAGCTCAAAAAAGAAACCAAACTCAAGTGATTGGAGTATTCATCATCAGTCTGACCAATCAGCTGCCCCAAATGCCCTGTAGACACAGCTTACTTGGTAATACACACAAGTTTGACTATCAGATGACGGTTGGCGAGTACAATTCACTGGGATACACTGCAACCCTATGCGTCCCAGATTAAGACTTAAATCTTGTCATCCAGATCTGACCCTGGATCAGGAGATGCAGCATTTTCATCAACACACCACAGTCATTGATCTCTGTAAATGGGCTGCTTTTCCTTGACAGAGAGATGACAACAATAGTTTTGCAATGAATAAGCGCTTCAGGTCGTCCCTGAACAAGTCACCAACAGGCCCAGCTCTGAATAAACACACTGTTTTACTGCCAAAACAAACAATTCAGTATCAAAATGACATGATTAATGTATATATATATTATATGAAACTGTCATGTTGTGATTAAAAGCATCGAATTAAATCAATACTGTTATATTTTATCATCTGAAGTGCAGTCACCTTTTGCCTACAAAATGCAAAACCGTACTTGTGTAATTTTTATCAAGAATCTTCTTGAAGTTTCACCTTTTTTATTTTAAAGAATATTAAAAGAGTTCACATTTAATCTAGGCTCTAAGTAATCTATTTAAGAAATAATGTTTTAAAATAAGTTTGGCACAGTTAAAATTCATTTAAAAAGCATTTAACCACAGACATTCAGATTAAAAGATATGAAAAGTTAATGGTCAAAACTATAATGCATATGTATATACACTCACCTAAAGGATTATTAGGAACACCTGTTCAATTTCTCATTAATGCAATTATCTAATCAACCAATCACATGGCAGTTGCTTCAATGCATTAAGGGGTGTGGTCCTGGTCAAGACAATCTCCTGAACTCCAAACTGAATGTCAGAACGGGAAAGAAAGGTGATTTAAGCAATTTTGAGCGTGGCATGGTTGTTGGTGCCAGACGGGCCGGTCTGAGTATTTCACAATCTGCTCAGTTACTGGGATTTTCATGCACAACCATTTCTAGGGTTTACAAAGAATGGTGTGAAAGGGAAAAACATCTAGTATGTGGCAGTCCTGTGGGCGAAAATGCCTTGTTGATGCTAGAGGTCAGAGGAGAATGAGCCGAAAGATTCAAGCTGATAGAAGAGCAACTTTGACTGAAATAACCACTTGTTACAACCAAGATATGCAGCAAAGCATTTGTGAAGCTACAACATGCACAACCTTGAGGAGGATGGGCTACAACAGCAGAAGACCCCACCGGGTACCACTCATCTCCACTACAAATAGGAAAAAGAGGCTACAATATGCACAAGCTCACCAAAATTGAAGACTGGAAAATATTGCCTGGACTGATGAGTCTCGATTTCTGTTGAGACATTCAGATGGTAGAGTCAGAATTTGGCGTAAACAGAATGAGAACATGGATCCATCATGCCTTGTTACCAAATTGCATCAGGCCGGTGGTGTAATGGTGTGAGGGATGTTTTCTTTGCACACTTTAGGCCCCTTAGTGCCAATTGGGCATCATTTAAATGCCACGGCCTACCTGAGCATTGTTTCTGATCATGTCCATCCCTTTATGACCACCATGTACCCATCCTCTGATGGCTACTTCCAGCAGGAAAATGCACCATGTCACAAAGCTCGAATCATTTCAAATTGGTTTCTTGAACATGACAATGAGTTCACTGTACTAAAATGGCCCCCACAGTCACCAGATCTCAATCCAATAGAGCATCTTTGGGATGTGGTGGAACGGGAGCTTCATGCCCTGGATGTGCATCCCACAAATCTCTATCAATTGCAAGATGCTCTCCTATCAATATGTGCCTACATTTCTAAATAATGCTTTCAGCACCTTGTTGAATCAATGCCATATAGAATTTAGGCAGTTCGGAAGGCTGAAGGGGATCAAACACAGTATTAGTATTGAGTTCCTAATAATCCTTTAGGTGAGTGTATATATCATAATTAAGTTTATCTGTGCAAAGACACTAGAGACAAAATTGTACACCTCCACAAGGCTGGAAAGGGCTACGGGGAAATTGCCAAGCAGCTTGGTGAAAAAAGGTGCACTGTTGGAGCAATCATTAGAAAATGGAAGAAGCTAAACATGACTGTCAATCTCCCTCGGACTGGGGCTCCATGCAAGATCTCACCTCGTGGGGTCTCAATGATCCTAAGAAAGGTGAGAAATCAGCCCAGAACTACACGGGAGCAGCTGGTCAATGACCTAAAAAGAGCTGGGACCACCAGTTCCAAGGTTACTGTTGGTAATACACTAAATCGTCATGGTTTGAAATAATGCATGGCACGGAAGGTTCCCCTGCTTAAACAAGCACATGTCCAGGCCCGTCTTAAGTTTGTCAATGACCATTTGGATGATCCAGAGGAGCCATTGGCGAAAGTCATGTTGTCAGATGAGACCAAAATAGATCTTTTTGGTCATAATTCCACTAAACGAGTTTGGAGGAAGAAGAATGATGGGTACCATCCCAAGAACACCATCCGCTACTGTGAAGCATGGGGTGGTAGCATCATGCTTTGGGGGTGTTTTTCTGCACATGGGACAGGGCAACTGCGCTGTATTAAGGAGAGGATGACCGAGGCCATGTTTTGCAAGATTTTGGGGAACAACCTCCTTCCCTCAGTTAGAGCATTGAAGATGGGTCGAGGCTGGGTCTTCCAACATGACAATTACCCGAAGCATACAGCCAGGATAACCGAGGAGTGGCTCGGTAAGAAGCATATCAAGGTTCTGCCGTGGCCTAGCCAGTCTCCAGACCTAAACCCAATAGATAATCTTTGGAGGGAGCTCAAACTCCCTGTTTCTCAGCGACAGGCCAGAAACTTGACTGATCTCGAGAAGATCTGTGTGGAGGAGTGGGCCAAAATCCCTCCTGCAGTGTGCGCAAACCCCCTGAAAAACTACAGGAAACGTTTGACCTCTGTAATTGCAAAAACAAAGGCTACTGTACCAAATATTAACATTGACTTTCTCAGGTGTTCAAATACTTATTTTCATCACTGTATATGCGTGTGTGTGTGTGTGTGTGTGTGTGTGTGGTTGTGTGAAGGTGCACACAGTGTCTTCATTCCCAGTAAGAGATACAGGACCTGTCTCTCTGCTCACAGCTGACACCTCCTTATCTCTGCGCTCACACCTGATGGGTGTCAGAGACAGACAGCACCGCCGTATTGACCCCACAGCATAAATGAAGGCTACCTCCTTTACCGCTAATATGACTTTCTTTTTAACTCGAATAAAAAACAAGCTTTTTAAACCTATGCACCAGCCTACCAATTATGATGTCTGATAAAAGCGATGGCTAATTAAATTCATAAAGCTCTTGTTCTATAAGAAGTTAAATGGCAGTGATGGATTGAATGTTTACCTACTGCTGTAAAATTAACCAGAAAGACAAATTGGTTCACCCAACTGTCCACTAGTCTAATAAAGAGGTCTGTTGTGTACACATGCATCCAATTACCTTGCAATTTTGTCGCTGCATGACATCGTAAGGAGTCGCTCCCCTTGAAGAACCCCATCCCATGTTTGTATGGTGTTACTGGATCGCACCGGTATGGTCCCTTCTCCAGACTCGATCTTGGTCCTCAGTTGGCCTCTCGCCTTTCGGTTTGGGTGTCTGTCTCCCTGGTCTGTGAACAGAAAAGCCATATGCAGGTCAAGTCCTGTTATGAGCCATTCCAGCGTTATGAGTGTGACATTTGCAGTCCAAACTTAAAATATAAATTCTAAGAGAATGCATTTATTACCAATATACAGAACCATCTGTTTATATTTTCCATAGATACATCAGTAAAATATCAGTCTATTTACACGTTTTATATTTAACTCTTTCACCGCCATTGACGAGATATTTCGTCAATTAAGAGAAAACGCTTCCCCGCCAATGACGAGATTTTCTGTTTTTCCGCAATACCGCTATTATCCACCAGGTTCCGCAACTTATACAACCTGGAAGTAGCGCCTCACGTGAAAAAGAAAGAACTCCGTGTATGTTTTAAAGATCGCTCTGCATTTGATCTCTATCAAAAGTCCTTCGCAAAAATTGAATTATCTCAGCTTTTTGCTCAAAATTGGGTGTTTTTAAAGAAACCTACCCATGTTTGAGAGGTGATTATAAGATAACTAATGAAGGTAGGATGAAACGTTTTTTTTTTTTTTGTTTGAAAGCAGAGGGTCTGTTCATTCATCTGATATATTGTTTGTTTATATTTTTAAAGAAGAACATTTTCTGGAAGGCATTAAACTTTTGTGAAAATCATGAAAAATGCTGGTGCAGGCTGGCAACTTTAAAAAAAAAATGCTGGCGGGGAAAGAGTTAAGATGAGAGAAACATGCATGCTTTATGGATGTGACAATAAAAGGAAAATGTGCACTTACTTAACAATGGAAATAAAAAAAATGCTTTTAAAACTACACATGGGTATTTAAACCACCAAATATTCACGTTTGAGGTATTATTATTGTTAAAATCTTTTCTTTTCATAATAAGGTTGACAATTGCCCACATGCATTTGCATGCATCACTGCCATTATAAAAAATGAGATGTAAATAAATATTCCTATAAAAAGTCCTTATGGGCGATATTTAAAGAAGCATTCATCTACCTCACTAACCAGCAGATTTAATCAACTAATAACACTAACATACAGAAGAGTAATTGTGTTCTGTCATCGCAGTTATGATTCAGCGGCTAAATAATTGTACAGAACGATTTAAATGCAACACTTGAGAGCAAAATTAATCAAGCCACGAGAAGAAACAACAAAGTCTGCTAATTAAAAACGCTGAAGAAATTTGTTTTTGAAATGCAGTCATATAGTCGAATAAAATTATAATGAAATGAGAACTGATCATAAGAGCGCCTCTGATCTTAATAGAATTCAACTATTAGGTTTTGATCATTCATTTCCAACAAGGGTTTAAATAAAATGAAATATCATGTTCAAAGAGACTGAATAGATGGGGTTAACTCGTGCTCACCCTCGACGCCTGCCTCGTGAGGCGAGAAGATCCGAGCATCTCCACAGGGTGAGGTACTGATGTAGAGATGAAACTGGACGTTGTCTTTCAGTCGGTAGCCACGTTTCTCACACTGTGTAAATATAGACTTCTGGTGCTCCTCTTTATTGTTGCTAAATTGAAATTGTAGACACAATTGAAATTTCATACATTAAGTGTTTCCCAATAGAGTATTAGAAGCACATTCAATTTCATGGTCTATTCACATTGTGAATGTTTTTCACAATCTTGCATTAAACAAGTGTTTAAAATATGGACCTTTATTAGGTACAAACATGTATACATTTCGAAACAATATGTACCTTTGAGGTATCAAGATGTACTTTTTAGGTGCATAGCTGTACAGTATAGCTTTACAGAAAATGCACTGCAGAGCAAACAGTAGACATAGAAACATAACAGAAATAAGGAATAAATGGAAAATTTTGATTTTGACAAATATTAGGGCTGCACAATTTCCGGTGAAACAATTATATAATTGCCAAAAGCGTCAATTACAGTTGTCCATTTGTACTCGTATCTGTGTATTTTCTCAGTATGTTTGGGCACCAAATACAGTGGTAAATCAGAGGTTTTAAAATGGATAAGTTGACGTGTCCTTAAGGCCATTCATTTAAATTTCAGGGTTCCCACACCTTAGTTAACTTCAAATTCAAGGACCTTTCAAGGACTTTCCAGGTCCAAGACCTTCAAATTCACGGACTAAATGTGGGGACACATTTCAAGTTACATTGTGTTACCTTTAAAGATACATTGTTACAGTTCCCTTTCGAGGGAACTTGCGCTGCATTACTGCGGTGACACTGCGGTAACTTACTCCAAGGATAAGTGCGTCTGAATGTTTATATCAAATTCAACCAATGGTGTAGTGGTGTGGTGTAGGTCTTATATAACTTTTAATAGAACTTTGAAACGGAAAATGCTTTCCATCGCAAAAATGATAATAAACATTTGTATAAACCTTTTGCGAGTAGGCGTCACAGTTACGTCACTGCAAGCTGCGTGCCCAATGTGGTAGCAGAAAAACATTGGAAATGAATTAGACACGAGTAAAACGAACATTATAAAACGGGCAGTTCTGGTTCTTCATTCTGATTGGTTGAAACGCGTTCTAAGCCGTGATAAAATACACCGGTAACCTCACGGTTCAGACCACATTACATAAGTATCACTGCGCCACTGTTGCTGCGTACTGATTTATGAAAATAAACACCAGTGTCTTTAATCATATTTTTAATTTGTTTACAATTGCACAATTAATGGCGATATCCAGATAACTGTCAATAAATATTGTTGAGTCATCTCGTCGATAAAGAGAAAACGTTGTCTGAGGAGTTTCTAACTCAAGTTCATACGTCCGCTATTATCCACTGGGTGGCGATCTTACCCAACTAAAACACGGACGCTTTCACTCAACACTGAAAACACAGCGTGTAAGTTTTGATGGCTTTGAATCTGATCTCTTACATAAATTCTTCACAAAAAAGGAATTATCTCCGCTTTTAGCTAAAAAATTTGAGAGGTGATAAGAGAACAAATGAAGGTAGGATAAAACGTTTTTTGTTTGTTATTGTTTGAAAGCGGATGGTCTGTTCTTTCATTTAATATTTTATGTTTATTTAAAGAAGATAATTTTTCTGGAAGGCATTAAACTAAAACTGGGTGGCAACTTAAAAAAAAAAAACGCTGACAGGGAAAGAGTTCAGCATGCTTCCAAGCATATTTGATCATCACTTCAACAGTTGCACAATATAAATATTAATGTATAAATTAGATGAATGGTGAATTATAAAATAAACACCAGTCTTAAATCATATTTTCATTGTGTCTTTACTGCGTCTGTGTTGGTTGGGAACTGCGCTCTGTTTCAGTCACACTTGATTCTGAGGAACTAAAAAAATTACAACTTAGTTGTGTTTTATTTTATAAAATCCCGCTAACGTTATGCATATGAAGTAACCGTTTTATAAACGCAATAAACCCCTCGAAGCAGTGGGGATACAGTGCATTTTATAACATTTTAAACGCCCCTTAGCTGTTATAAAATGCACTGGTAACCCACTGCTTCTTGGGGTTTATTGCTTTAATTTAACTCACTAGAAAATGTCTTGTTGTGCTGTTGAGTGTCAGAATAGGAATGCTAAAAAAAGATGACCTTCACTTTTATAGTATACCGTCGTCGAAGACACCATTTGAAAATAAACGTAGTTGTTTATGGTTGCAAGCCCTTAAAATGGACAGACTGGAGCGATGAAATCATTTGGAAATCTATTAATAATTAGAATAGAAAATAATTAGAGAAGATGTCTGATGTGCTGTTGAAGTCTGTTCCCTCTATGTGTTTTTTATAGCGTTTTCATCACGTTACAGTTATAATTTATTTAGAAGGATTAAAGATTTGAATGAGTTCATAATATCAATAATTTCACCATTTATTAAATATTTTTTCAGTTTTCTATTACTTCTTTTTGCCTTTTAGCTTAGCCTATATCTACTTTCTGTTTGTTCTAAAATTATGATGTTTACATACTTAATAAATATATAAATATAGCACATGATGTAAAGTGTTATTAATATTTAAACAGGCCTATACAAATGAATGTGTATGCAAACACAATAGTTTCAGAGCAAACACGTAGGAAGAAATAATAGAAAAAAGGAAAATGAAATATTTAATAAATGATATTATAAAGAATATATGATCTTATATGTACTTTAGCAATTCATACTGTAAAAATAATTGATTTACCAATAAAGAACAATACAAATACATTACATAGTTCCACACATATCAGTAGCCAAGCCATTTAAACTTTTAATTTATTTAAAAAATAAATGTAACACGGTGAAAACGCTATAAGAAACATTACACTAAAGAGAAACATAGGGGAAACAGACCTCGAGAGAACACCAGATTCGTAACAATTTACACTTAAACACTTCACACCGCTATTGCAGAGCTGTCACTTTCTGCCACCAGTTGGGCTACGCCCACAAAAACATCATTTCTGTTTGCAAACACGCAAAAGGTCTATATGTTACAAGTAATTTTAAATAATGTCATCATGTTACAGTAACACTGACAGGTGAACTGTAGCATACAAACAGCGATGTCTCACCTCAGAAAGTGTTCCAGCTGCATGTACAGATACCTGATGAGGGAACGTCGGGCAATGATTTCAGCGTGACAGTCGTTCAGCGCCAGGCCGCGGTCACTCATGTATTCACCATTTATACACTTGGTTCCCGTTGAGACACAGATAACCTGAGCGTCTTTGACGTCAGTACCTGAATTAGAGAAAAAGGCATCAAAACAGGAATGACCACAAAATAAACTTGATATAATAGAAGTCTGTGGCTGTGTCTGAAACAGTCTCTTATTTACTATTCCTTACTAATATTGTTCACACAAATTAGTGAATAAAAATGAGTAAATTCGGATACTCGGGCGTATCATTTAAACGAGAATTCATTCGGCACGACTTTCACATGATGAGTAAAGGCAAATGTTTAATTTAAGATTTATAAAAAAAAGCTGAATAAATAAGCTTTTTATTTATGTATGGTTTTGTTTTATATAGGAAAATAAGATAATTTTTTTTGGCCGATATACATCTATTTGAAAATCTGGAACCTGAGGATGTAAAAAATCTAAATACTGAAAAAAAGTTGTCCTTAGCAACACATGATAAATACATTTTTATATATTTACGGCATGGAATTTACAAAATGTCTTTAATTAATATCGTAAAATAAAATAAATAATGTAATTTCTACAAATTTTCTTGTGCTACTTATGACTGGTTTTGTGGTCCAGGGTCACAAATGATTTAATTTAGAGACTTGGGGCATACATACATTTCATCAATATGTGTGATTCGTGGTTATTAAAGCTATATCTTAAGTAAGGGATAATGTAGAGGCAGCCGGTAGTTATCGGGAAATAAGCCCCGACAGTGTGATCAGGACCCGACGCGAAGCGGAGGGTCTTGTATCACACTGAAGGGGCTTATTTCCCGATAACTACCGGCTGCCTCTACATTATCCCGCTTATTACACGGCTACTTGTCACATAAGAAAAAAAAACTGGACATGAATATGAATTTGAAACATTTTATTGGCATATTTGTTTTAAATTAACATTTTTATCCTTCCGCGAAACTTTGCACAGATGCATAAAATGATCGTAATACCTTATTAAGATCCTCTGCTTCATACTTGTCTGTCTCCATTTTTTTCTCTTTTAGCCAGTCTTTGAGAAGTTTTAATGCCCATTCTGTATTTTTTTGTGTGTTGGCTTCGTAGCTGTCATGCTCTATTTTGTCAAGTTCAGTCTCAGTAAGCTGTCTGTGTCTTGTCGTGGTTGTCCAGTGTTTGTCACAACATGGCGCCAAACAAACAGTAATCTTTATTGGCGCGGAGCGATCTTACTTGTAAAAGTAGTACCGGCTATGCGTTATTATTTTGGAGCGGTTATTATTCGAAAAGAACGAACCTGCAAATGTCTCAACTGACCAATCAGAATCAAGCATTCCAGAGAGCCGTGTAATAACGACTCTTGTCTTACTTTTCCTACTATATAGTCTTGGTTCAGACTGTAAATTCATAACATTTTTATTTGCTGTGTTGTTGTATATTCATCAGTATCAGCATAGCCCAATCTCTGAATAGCGGTTAAAGGAAACATTGACCAGACAAATAAAGACTCAGAAATTTTTTTAAATTATATCAAAGAATTTAAATTATTTTTCCGATCCAGTCCTACATGGTTTTCTACCTGTTGTCATGACAACTCCGGCCAGAACTTTCCGGCGTGCATGTGGAGAGGTGAAGTTGTCAGTCAGCTCACTGAATTTGTCCACAACCAGACGGGAAACGGCATCTGCAAGAACCTGGGAAAGATCATAGAGTTGTCAGATATCATACAAAACAGAAACAACATAAATAATACAACTGTTCATCTCTGATAACTCAACATAGAATCAGAATGTACAGAATAAACAACTACATTCGATCAATAAAAGAAAACATGAAACATAAGAGAAAAAATGTACTGACTGCGTTTCAATACTACATCTCTGGTCTTACTGTTCATGATTCTTCTGTGCATTTTATAAAGTAAACACTTTAGTTTAAAAGATTAGGGTCACTTTCTTAATTTGTATATATGTTTTCATATTTCAGAATAGTAAGCTTATCCAAACCACCATGCTTACCATAAATTAGGGTTGTGCCGATAGACGATAGTATCGACGATCGTCAAACATATCGCCAATAGCAGGCTTTCATGACGATAGTTGGCGATGGATATTATTAATATCATCATAGATTCACATTAATATGCACACTGCATGCTTTTTCTTCCATGAAGGGGTTTCACTTTGCACGAGAGAGCAAGTAACGCTCGAATTACTTAATGCGGACGTCTTGAACTCTTGCTCAGACCTGAATGCGTGCGGCATGGACTCCTTCTGTAATGCACATGATTCGGACTCTTCCTCGCACATGAGCTTATATTACGTGCGACTCTGACATTTCCTTGCACTAGAGAGGTTGTTGGCACGCAAAGGGTTAAAATCAGCAAGTGTTTTGTTCCCGCTCCCTGGTACGCAGGAAATTTTTGAGCGAAAAGCCTGGGCTTTTCCGCACTCGGATTAATGGCATCATGACGGTTGCGGTCATAACAGTGTTGTCCTTGCTTCTTTTTGTCCATCAATCAAGTAACTTATAAATGAGTAAAAATGAACAAATAAATAAATGAGTAATCTACTGTCCTGCCCCCCGATACTATCGTGTATCGGCGATCTCACATGCTGACGATAGGACGATCTCAAAATGGGGCATATCGACCCACACTATCACAAATGTAACTGGAAATTCTTAGTGGCGTGATCATACTTGACATGTTTGATTCAATAAAAACGAACTCTGGCGTGATTGCTCGGTTGTTGCGGTTCATTTGAGCAAATGTAAATGTTGCCACTCAAACTACGGTGCACACCAAACAAGCAAACCGAGACCGATCAAGATGTGATATCACAAGACGTGATCATGATAATACAGCGAGATGAGCGTTGTATGCCAAAACTAAATGAAAAGAGGCAAACGTGGAGCAACGGAGAGGTAAAGAGCCTTATTAACTCTTTCCTGCCATTGACGAGTTATCTCGTCAACTAAGAGAAAACATTTGCATAAAAAACGTGTTCCTGATGAATTTTTATGTTAATCTGCAATACCGCGCACTTACCCAATAAAAAAAAATGACTGAAGCCAAAACGTGCACTTTTAGATTTAAACATTATATAGAAACTAAAAAACTTTTGACTGTGTGCGTGTACATATTTATAAACATACCTACATGCATACATACAGTCACACTCATAAGGTATAGTACTGTATACAGACAACGCTAAATTAAAGCTCAATTTGATGTCACAAAGAGAGCATGACTTTCTCTTCAGGCACCTGTAAAGCCAAATTTACTGTAGACCTCCTCTTCACCTTCCACGGCTCCAGTATAATATCAATATTTCATTAAAACTCTCCAAGCACCTCAGACGTTTTCAACACTGCCCTCCACATTTCTTAAGCTCCCTGTTAATATGCTGGAAAATGATTATGCCCGATGGAAACCGATGGCCCAGTGAGCATGAATTAGACCCATTAGTCTGACATTACTTCCCAAATACTTCAGAGTCACCCGGTCACGGACGGCTAATGGGAGTTTAAAACGGAGAGCATACTTTTGACGTTTTATGAAATTTAACACTGCGTGAAAAGCAATGCAATTTAATTTCTGCCATTGTCTTCATTTGTTTTCATTTGCCATAAGTGCCTGAGGACACCTGACGGCATACACTGGAAACTAGACATTGCTAAATCTGCATACTACATCCCTATTCACCTACTTGTATTATGCACTTAAAGTATGTACTTTCTGATAAGAAAGAATATGAACATATACACAGGGTTCCGACACTTTAGTTAACTTCAAATTCAAGGACCTTTCAAGGACTTTCCAGGTTTAATACCCTCAAATTCAAGGACTAAATGTGGGGACACATTTCAAGTGAGAGCAAGGTTACATCGTGTTACCTTTTAAGATACATTGTTACAGTTCCCTTTTGAGGGAACTCATGCTGCGTCACTGCTGTGACACTTTGGGGACGCCTCCAGGGGTAAGTGCGTCTGAATGTGTAAATCAAACTCAACCAATGGTGAGGCTTAACGACAAAGACAGGGTGACGCGAAAGCCAGGAAGTATATCACTATCTGAAATCTTGCCAAAGACTGCGTTACAGGGGCGCAGGAAGTATGGCAAGGGAGACACAGCGTCTCGTTCCCTTCTCAGGGAACAACAGTTACATACGTAATCCGAGATGTTTTCATGTGTCAAACACAACTATGCAAAAAAAGCATTTTGGTATGAATCAACATTCGCATACAGAAGATATAAGCATTTAAAGCGAACAGTTTAGCACGTGTGATTAAAAAGTCTAGAATTTTTACGATATTATCCGACACTACACAGGGAATAATATGGATTTTTTTCCAAAAAAACTTCTTGCATACAATAGATTCAAGCACTTTCAATGACCTGTATCTACATATGTATATTTTCAAAAACTTCCCAGAGCCTTGAACCCCCCTCAGATTCACAAACTTTCAAGGATTTCAAGGACCCGTGGGAACCCTGTATACAATATCATGTTATATACACACAGTTACTGTTATATAAAATTACTCATACCACCCATCCTGACTGCTGTATCACTCATCCACTCTGCATTGCTACAAGCTGAAATAACATGACCGAAACGATCAGTCGACCAGAGACGAGTCTATTTATCTTGTCACCATCTGTTTAAAACAAACACACCTCCCGCACAAGCCGTATTGACATTAAATATGTGGATATCAGATTAGGCATGGATAATGGGGTTCTGCATTCAAAGCGCTGTATCTGTCACACAGACATACAGGCAGAGAGCTATCAGCAGCGGTCACAAAACATGCCGATGACAGACCTGCTTTTAGTGGACAGGTAGTGGGCAGACTGAAACAAAATGCTCTCGTGTTTTGACACGGTTCAAAGGAAGATGTTAATTAAGATTGGACAGCTTTCAGCACCGGCCTTATCTCAAACGCTGGATTAAGAGGATTTTGGAAATGTGTAAATAGACGTCTTTTCAAACGAATGCCAGACCTCTTGTCATTTGGGCTCTCTGTTACGGATGGGAAATACTGAACATTAACAGTATATATACAATGACTTTCAAGGTGAGATTGAAATATTGGAAGCACTTTTAATTTGGTCATTAAAATTAGTTCTTGTATACGAGTGTTAAAGGGACCCTCCACTTTTTGAAAATATGCTCATTTTCTAGCTGCCTAAGAGTTAAACTTTGATTTTTACAGTTTTGGAATCCATTCAGCCGATCTCCAGGTCTGGCGCTAGCACTTTTAGCATAGCTAAACACAATTCATTGAATCTGATTAGACCATTAGCATTGCCCTCAAAAATGACCAAAGAGTTTCAATATTTTTCCTATTTAAATCTTGACTCTTCTGTAGTTACATTGTGTACTAAGACCGACGTAAAATTAAAAGTTGCGATTTTCTAGGCCGATATGGCTAGGAACTATACTCTCATTCTGGCGTAATAATCAAGGACTCTGCTGCCGTAACATCGCTGCAGCAGGCGCAATGATATTACGCAGCGCCCGAAAAAAGTCCCCTTGGTAACTTTTAATAGCTGGGGACTATTTTCAGACGCTGCGTCATATCATTGCATTGCATCATATCAGTCCAGTTTTAAATATGAAAAATATCGAAACTCTTATTTTTGACCGTGATGCTAATGGTCTAATCAGATTTAATGAATTATGCTAAGCTATGCTAAAAGTGCTAGCGCCAGACCCAGAGATCAGCTGAATGGATTTCAAAACGGTAAAAATCAAATGTTCAACTCAAGGGGAGCTGGGAAATTAGCATATTTTCAAAAAAAGTAGAGTGTCCCTTTAAGACTGATGTTTTTGTAACATTTTGTTACAAAAATGTTGTATTTGTTAACATCAGTAAATGCATTAGCTAACATGAACTAACAATGAGCTTATAGTTTTTTTTTAACATTTATTAATATCTGTTAAGTGTTAGTTAGTTAGTTTATTGTGCATTAACTAATGTTGCAACTTTTGATTTTAAAAATGTATTAGTAAGAGCTGTATTTGTTCATTCATGTTAGCTAATGAATGAAAACCTTATTGTAAAGTGTCACCAATGTTTAAAAGCTTAAGATCTTTGAAATAAAAAATGTAAAAGTGCTTGGTAGTAATGGTTCCTATAAAACACCATTTAAAGCCATTTCACAGCAAATGCATAAGAGACCAATTTGTCTATATGAAATAAAAATATTTTTTGTGCTTTAGGTAGCGTGCACTCCAATGCGTTTACAAATGTTTTTAATGGAAGCGTCTTGCGGGTTTTGTCCGCGCTGAACGCCGGCACCCTGTGTTTTTCCGCGCTCAGCGCTGACAGTTGAAATATTTTCAACTTTGGGGGAAACGATCAGCTTGTCAATGTCAATTTATAATCAGCCATCCAATCACAGTGGAGAAGGGGCGGGACAAATATACAACAAACAAACGGTGCATTGTTTAACAAGTGAGCACAAGTATCATAGCTAACAAAGCGCTCAGCTGAAAAAAGCTGGCAAGCGCCTACAGTTGGCATCCGCTGCCGTTTTTAGCAGCGTTTAAATGAGGGGTCTCCAACCTTTTTGTGAGCAAGGGCTACAACAATGGATACAACAATCTGGAGGGCTTTAGGGACTCAAAACTTTTTTGTTTTACTTTTCATTTTATATTACTTGTTGATATGTTTTATCTTTGTTTAAAATTTTAGCATACATAAAAGAAGCCAAGCTAATATAAAAGATATGTTACAAATAAATATTACAAATGATACTTTGGCAGGCACCTCACAGACTGCGGTCAAATTGGTACCCGTGGGCACCATGTTGGAGACCACTGGTTTAAATGCTTTGGTGTACATGACCCCTTACTGTTTTCTACAAAAAATCCTTCTACATAAATGTAAAGAAAATATAACATTGATATCTTTAATATTGACTGATATTGACTTAAACTCCAGACCTGAATTTCACAGATATACACACACATACACGCATTTCCATCACTTAGTCCTTCTCACTGATCATATAAACCTAAACTTTATTCAGTGAATCTTGATTTATTTCAATGATATGCTGGCTTTGAATATCGCAATATAAAAACGTAAAGAGCTTAGACACATCAATCAAACTCAATGAGATGTAAGCGGTGGATTTCGTTTGAAATTGATAAGATAACTTTTAGACAGATAAAATCAGATGTACAAAATGGTCTTACTTATAGGTAGATCAAAGCTGGGTTTAAAAAGTTTCAATTATTTTAACCAAAAAGCAGCATTTTTGGAGACTTCTTAACTTTTCACTATTTATAGCTGTGTTGTGGGACAATCTACATGTTTGCAACTCTTCCTCTGTGACTTCAAATTTACTGATACACATGTGTGGATAATCTCTACAAATACAAATTCCACTGTCACAGGTGTGCAGTTGTTTTGCACCAAATATACCTTCATAGACCTGCTTGTATCAGATTTATCATTATGAGGCCTGCAGTTCCTCAGGCAATGAAAAAACTTTCCTGACCATTACTTTACTGCTGCGTAGACATTATTTATTCATGTATTTTTCAAAGTCTGTGTATATACAACAGTCTTGGGTATATAATTCACACAGCAGGACATGGTCTATTGTTTTAATTTTCTGGTCAATGTACACATGTGCATGAGGAAGCCATCTTTGTTTGCACGTCTATCACTTCATTTAACCTCATGTTGGTCCAAAACTGTAAAACTAACTTTTTTTGGCAGACTTTTGATGACCGACAGCTTCATTCACCAATTGTGACCCAGTGTGTAGGAAGCCCAGCTAATATTTAAGCTGCGGTTTACGGTTTTCTAAATAAAATCTTCCTACTGAAATAAATGTGACATCAAACTTTGATGAACCTAATGTAATAAAAAGATTATAAGGATTTAGCCTGGACTTCACAGACAGGGTCACATTTGTTTTTTAATGTATGGAAAAATGATCTTATTCCTTGTGTTGAAGTTGAGAAACAGCACACAATGACAAAACTCAATGTGGATCTCTTACCTGGGGCAGGTGAAGTTGTAAGCCCTCTCTAGGAATGGGTTGGCGGGACGGCGTCTGGTCCAGCTGCATGTTGAAGAGAGCAGACAGAGCTGCCTGGGCAGCCCGAGCTTTTGCCAGTTTCTTATTCCGGCCTGAGCCCTCAAACGTCTGCGAGTCCACGGTCACCGACATCACAAAGTTCTTAGCGTGGCTTTCTCCGCTTTCTGATACAAACTCATACTTGAGACCCGGCCGAAGCTCGTTGAGGATCATGACCGGGTTCTTTCCGCTGTTCGAGGAGCTGAAGGAGGAGGGGGTTGGCAGGGGTGCTTGCACGAGACTGTTAGTACCCGGTGCCTGGGGCACAGGATACTCTCCCAGCGGGTTTAAGGAGCCGTTGCCGTTGGAGCCCAGAAAAAACGTTTCCTCAAGCGGTGTCGGCGTCTCAAACCCGTTGAAGAGCATGTCGGGGAAGTCAGCCTGGTCGGAGGTGAAATCTGTGTTGACGGTCAGCGTACGGCCCATGGCCAGATGAGCCTCGGACGCGTTTGGGAACTGCACGAAAGAACGCAGTGCCTTTTCGGCAGCGTTCAGCTTGGCCTTTTTCTTCGTTGGACCTGAGCCCTCAAACAACTGGCCATTAACCTCGACGGTCATGACAAACACCGGAGCGTGGACCGGTCCCGTCTGCGAGAGCAACTTGTACTGTAAGCCCGGTTTGATCTCGTTCAGCTGCATGAGGGCATTCTTGGGCAGAACCGGCCCGGGCGTTTTTTTACGTTTCTTGGGTCGGAATTTGGAATGCGAGTGGCCATTGTTACCCTCCTCCAGGGGGCGCTTGCGACCCCCTCCTCCGCTGCCATTGGGGAGCTGTTCGACCAGGCCGACTCCATCCTTAGAAGACACGTTGTCCAGGTTGCGGTTTTCCTTTACGTCGGTGCTGCATGAACCTGCGGTGCCCAGAAAGAGTAACTTACAACGCCTTCGTTGCAGGATCTTGTAAATGTAAAATTTATAGATTCCTTTATCTTTCTTTGTAACCGAACAAGTGATGTGTGTTTCTTGTTGGTATTGATAGATTTTTTTGGCTAATCTTGTGAAACCATCATTATAACATTACTGGCTCTAAAAACAAAGCTATTACTATAATTAAGGAAAACCATTGGGGATAAAATCTAATCATAATCATCAAATTCATTTGAAGTACAGTTTGAGTGATCATTTCCCAGGCAATGGCTCGTGCAATTAACGTCTAATCAATCATTACATGGGTAAGTCAAGACAAAAAAAACGTACTGAAGGCAAAGAAAAACTATTAATCTAAATGAGGGTCTTTTGAAAAATAACAAATTCACTTAAACTTATAGAAATAATAGTGCTAAACATAGTTTTTTTTGGAACCTTTAATTTTAAGAGTATAAGGTCCCTTTATATACATCAGGGGTGGAGGGCCACTGTCCTGCAGTGTTTTACATCCAACCCTAATTAAAAACACCTGAAAATCTATTTAAGTCTTCAGGATTACTTGGAAATAAAATCATGTGTTTGATTAGAGTTGGAACTAAACTCTGCTGGACAGTGGCCCTCCAGGACCCAGGGTTCCCCACTCCTGATATACAGTAATAAATATTAATCATATGTGACCATGGACCACATTATCAGAAATAAGTCGCAACAGCCAACAATACATTGCATAGGTAAAAAAATATTTAAGGCCAAAGATCATTAAGATATTAAAGGGACACTCCACCTTTTTTGAAAATATGCTCATTTTCCAGCTCCCCTACAGTTAAACATTTGATTTTTACCTTTTTGGAATCTATTCAGCTCATCTCCAGGTCTGGCGCTACCACTTTTAGCATTGCTTAGCATAGTCCATTGAATCTGATTAGACCATTAGCATCACGCTTAACAATAACCAAAGAGTTTGGATATTTTTCCTATTTTAAGACTTGACTCTTAAATTTTCATACTTAAATTATTTAAAATGATTAAAATTAACTTTAAATAGGAGGGGAGTAATTTCGGGCAGTGTGTAATATCACTACGCCTGCTGCAGCCATGTTACGGCAGCAAAGTCCTTGATTATTACGCCAGAATGAGATTATAGTTCATAGTCATATCTGCCTTGAAAATCACAACTTTTAATTTTCTGTCGGTCTTTGTACACAATGTAACTACAGAAGAGTCAAGTTTTAAATAGGAAAAATATCCTAACTCGTTGGTTATTTATTAGAGCGATGCTAATGGTCGAATCAGATTCAATGGATTATGCTAAGCTATGCTAAAAATGGTACTGCCAGACCTAGAGATCGGCTGAATGGATTCCAAAACGGTATAAATCAAATATTTAACTCTAGGGGAGCTGGAAAATGAGTATATTTTCAAAAAAAGTGGAATGTCCCTTTAAGCCAAGATCATGGTCCATGAAGATATTATGTAAATTTCCTACCATAAATATATATTAAATATACTAATTTACACCCTCAGATTCCAGATTGTCAAATAATATCTCAAATATCTTGCAACTTTAAATATTGTCCTATCCTAAAAAACTATACTGTATATCAATGTCAAGCTTATTTACTCAACTTCAGATGATGTGTAATTATTTTTTAGTTTAAAAAAAGCAACCCCTATGACAGGTTTTGTGGTCCAGGGTCATATATAGCAATATAAATAGTTTCATAATGGGCTATTGAAGATCTAAGAAAAAAAATCATATGCTTTGGCATTGGGAAAAATGTAGTGATGCACCGATGTATCGGCCGCCGATATTTATCGGCTGATTTTTGATGAATTTGAAACCATTGGCATATTGGCAATAGCACGAGAAAGGCCGATACCGATTGTTTATTAATTAACTGCATAAAGAAATCCATTATATGTAAAAAAAAATGAGTTAATGTTGTTAATAAAATAAATGCTGAATAGCAAAAACCACCTTTGAAGGTTGTCAGGCTGTCTTATTATATTTGTTTTAGCTAAATTTGTGCCTCTCTTATTATGTTAGTCAGTTGAATGTTAATTAGATCCAAATCCATGTTCAGTAAAAATATTTGATTCAGAAATAAACTAGCTAATAGACCAACTGTATAGGATTGTATTCAAGTGTTTAATATCGGTATCGGCATCGGCCAGAAGTTGTCGGCCCAAAAAATCCTATCGGTGCATCCCTAGAAAAATGTACAAGAAGCCCACATTTTCAGACTAATTTGCGATTACTGGATAAGGGAAAAAAATTATAGAAGGGTCCAAATAAGCAACTTCAATATAACAAACTATAGCTAAGCATATACTGTATAAAAAACATTTGTTATTGTATTTATCATTTTGTTGATTAACTTATGAATAACTTTCATAACTTTTAAACTTGTTACATTTAGGTTTTCCAAGAATGAGGGTGAATTTGATGGGGAACTTCCCCAAATTTGTCACTACGGTCATATTTCACCTCCAAATAAAAAAGTACATCTGCAATCAAATCCTAACAACTCTAAGCTTTAAAAGTTGTATATCATTTAAAATTATTTATTTGGGTTTGAGGTGAAATATTTCACCCTGCTTGTAAAAACCCAGCTGAAGTCTTTTCTCTATATCATCTAACATAAATGTAAAGAACATTCTGTAAAAATTTTATCTTGATATCTTTGAGTAAAGTCATGTCAAAGATATGAAATCAAACTTTGATGCTCCTAGTCTCAAAATTAGACTTTAGCCTGGATTTCACAGACAGGGTCCCATATGACCGAGACATGTTTTGATGAGATGAATCCCTCACGGTCAGGATTGTTTTGAAACACACATCATCACGTCCTGTTAACAAAGCTGATGGAACTTTGGCTAAATTTCCATTTATAACATCCTTCAGCAAAAGCTCGCTAGGTTACTGCTTTCAGTGCTCAGGCAGAGAGAGATGCACCCGTGAACAGAGAGGAACACAGTTAGAGCTCTCTGTAAACAGCAGGAGTAAAAGAAAGGAGGGAGGAAGGGTGTGCAGGGCAGGAGGAGAAAAAGAGCAAGATATCTGAGAGGAAAGAAAGCCGAGTGATTGAGATCCGAAGGGAGAGTCAGGGAAGAGTTAGATGGAGAGAGAGAGAGAGAAAGAAAGAGAGAGAAAGGGGGAGTGGAAGAGAGATAGCAAAACAGACAGATGCACAATAGTCTCGCATTTCACATCTGCTCCCCTGAATCCATTTCAAAGTTTGTTAAATCAAACCATCACTACATAAACATCAAGTTATGCGCTATGAATCCATTCATCTGAGCAGCCTGGATATCACTTTACAAAACAGATAAAAATCTGATAGACACATTGAGAGGCTGTTTACACCTGGTATTAAGATGCGTTTTCGTCAATCAAATCACAAGCGGACAATGCTAAATACAAGCGTAAACAGGGTGTAGAAAGTTTTGAGCTCATCCAGTTTCGGCCACATTCAGAGGTTGTCTAAAACACTCTTTGTGCTGTAAACACGCATTTGGTCGAATATGTTCGAGCAGCCACAAAAGACCACCTACTCTCCGCCCATTTATCTGTGATGTACCGAGCACAATGTTTTACATCGTTTCTGACTTCTAGTGCAAACACACAGTGTACAATGATATCTTTAAGGGCTCATTATAGTTGTGCGTACGTCCTAGGGCAGTGTTACTTATTGCGAGGCTCGGCAAGCTTCAATTTGTGGCTTGCATGGCAGTAAATAATACGGTGATATGTTTATGCAGGAATGCGCTTTTTTGTCTTTTCTGCTTCGGACGCTAACTTTGTTAGAAAACCATACCTGTTATATCAAGACGCACGTGGATAAGCGTGTTCAATCGTATGTAGCGCTTCCACAGAGCGATTGTAATATGACATCAAAGTACTGTGGGACCAGACTGCTTTCGAATAGCTCGCGCAACAAAGTTATGTCTTTCGCCAAACGTTCTGTGCAGCGCCACATACAAATGAAGAGAAAGGTGGCCCCCTTGTGGTGTGGGGGGCACTGCATTTGCATATTATAATGCAGGGTTCACACCAGCCGCGGTAGAGGTCGCAGCCGCGAGTGATTTACATGTTAAGTAAATGCAAAGGTGCAAATTGAGCGATGCCGCGGGAAACGCGCGAGTAAAAAAATCTGAACTGCGGCGGATTTCCGCGCCGTGTTAACCAATCAGGACCTTGCTGTAGTAGTGAGGTGATTACATCTCAAAGCCCCTCCCATGACGCGAATTTCGGTGTGAATGTCTCGAATGACTAGAATTTCTCGCGATTGAAGCGAGTAAACTCAAATGTTCAAGTGTCTAACTATGCGCGAATAGCGCGTTTTTGCAGTTTCTACCACGGCTGGTGTGAATGCACCATAAGAATGCTTAGCATTAAAAACCTTTTTTTGTAATGAAGGGAAATCATCTTGTCTTAGTTACAAATTTGACTGGTAAATGATAAAGAATGATTGATAAGCAGACATGATATTTATGACTGGATATAACTTTTGATACTTTGCGGTAAAGGCGGCTCTCCTATTGACTTTGACCTATGGGTGTGGCTCTCAAAAAAAAAAAAAAAAATAGTAAAGACAACTGTCCTACGGCGTAGGCTACGCACCAGGCTTTCAAATATAGTTCTGTGTCACAGTCCAGAAGACCAGGGGCCTCATTTATCAACAGTGCGTAGAAAATGTTCTATATTTGTACCTACGAATGAAATTTAGAATGTGCCTAAGTACAAAAAAATCGGGATTTATCAAACGTGCGCATGGGGTTCGTACGCACATCAGTAAGTAATCCTTGATGATAAATCCCACTTGTTCTTAAGCACCATGCTCGTGCACGTTCATGGTCATTTGCATTCCGAAACGCCTCCGATGAACCATATATGGTGACAACACCTCCCGTTATAAGTCACGTGGTTGTGCTTTTTCCCTCATCGCAATAATGGCAAAGAGAGCGAAAAAGAGGAACTTTACAGACACAGAAATTGAGTTACTGGTGGATGAGGTTATTAACACATTTGTTTGGTTCACTTTATACGGGGGGAATAATAACAAAAGAAAACAAATCTGCATGGGAACATGTTACCAGTGAGTTTAATTCCGTTAGGTATGAGAACACTTCTAGAAATAAAAAAGTGGTTTGACATTAAATTATCAGCCAAAAAAAAAAAACGCGTCACAGCACACCGACGTGAAATCTGTAGGAGGACAGACAATGACAGAACTTACCTTGGACAGCCGCATAACCAGCATCATCGGCGCGATCTCTGAAAACGCGCTCCCGGCGGAATGGATGATTTGCAAAGTCTTCCAATAATGCAAGATAAGCCACTGTGTCAAGCATTTGATGGAGCTTTCTTATATAGGGTTAGACACTTATTTCATTAATTAACTTCAACACTGTTTTGCAGTTACTTTATTAACAGTAATCATTTTTAACACCTTGGGGTGGATAATAAATAGGCAAAGTGTTCTTTTAACGCTGGGGATGGACGGTCCTGTGTAATATCGCTGTTCTACCACTAGATGCTCTGCGTACGCATACTCCGAGGTGTGCGTATATTTACACACATTTCTACGTATAAGTACAATTTGATAAATTCCACACTTTGCATAAAACTGTTCCTACGCACACTTTACGCACACTTCTGTTCGTACGCACGCTTGATAAATGAGGCCCCAGGGCTGCGTCCGAAACCGCCTACTTCATACTATATAGCACGCGAAATGCAGTAGGCGAGGCGAGTAGTATGTCCGAATACATAGTATTCGAAAAACAGTATGCGAAAAGTACCCGGATGACCTACTACTTCCAGTTAGATTTTGCAGTGTGCATATGATGGACACTTCACTATCCCATCCTGCCCTGGCAGAGGAGTTATCCAACGAAGAAGGAGAGGCATGCGGTTGTTTTCGCGCTGGAATGACATGACGTGATGACGACGTATGTCACGTGATGTAGCAACATGGCGGATGTAGTATGTCCGAATCTCATTCATACTAAACAGGACCTACTGTTTTAACAGCAAGTAGGTACTTCATCTTATTCAGTACCAACTATACAGTATGTGGTTTCGGACGCAGCCCAGCAGTAATGAAAGTAAATAGCCAGCGACTTTTGTTGCAGTTTGTTGCACTTTGATCTCACTGTCGCAAACGGAAATACCTATGACACCGTTTTTTTTACCTGATGGGAGGGGTTCTAGTGGACCAATCACAGTGCTTGCGGTCCACGCAGAACTGACGCCCTGTTAAAATTTGGGGAGGTGCATGTCAGGCTACACACAGGCTACCGATAACCTATGCCGTAGACCTTACGCACGACTATAACTTGATAAAACTGAAACGGCTGCTTTCCGCGTCTTTCATTAGTTTCATTTTGTGAGCATGTGAAAGTTGCACGAGCTTATTTCATCAATTGCGCTGCAAGTATCAGAGAAAGCTCTTACATGTACAAAACACTGTGCAGTATGTTTACTTACAACACAAGCATCTGGCTCTGATCGAATATTAGTTTGCGTCGATTTTAAACCCGTCATTACTCCCGCTCATGTTTAAACAACTCGCCCACAGTCTGCATAGACCATCCCCTCAAAGTAACCACGACAGAAGCGGTCGAAAGAGGACAAAAAAGACAGATTTAAAAACCAGGTGCGAACAGAATGTGTCTCTTGTCCACTTGTGATCCGATTGACAAAAACGAGTCTTTACAGCAGGTGTAAACAGCCTCTTAGTTAATATATGACGACAACATGTTGCTCATGTTTAAACAAAGCCAGAAAATCTGTTGTTGGATCTTAAATGCCTGTGATGCACTCCTCCCAAGCACATAATCCTATGGTTTCCCGCTCCTAACATCTATCTAAACCTGCCACAGTGCATACTTCTCTATCAGATGGCTTTTGGATATCAAAAAATGCTTATCAGCAGAAATCTAAATAAGAAACCGTCTGCCTGTAATGAATGACAGGCTCTCTTTTGTCAGAGGCTTCGGTCCAGAAGTCTATCAGTGACGGCACAATAGACGTCACACTTGCTCTGGGTTAACAACTCCTGCCAGCCAACTGTTCATGTGAAATTTCTATTCACTACAGAAGAAATGCAAAAGGAACATTCTCCATCTTTCCAGCCCAATCTGTCTGCATTCATAACGCTCAATTGTAAAGGCATTGAATTAGGTTTTATTTCAAAATGAAGTAAGATTTCAGATTATGTAGTCTGGTTCACACTAAAACTTATTCGACAAGTTAACAATAAAACCAAGCAGTACTCACTGAAGTGACGTCCTGAGGGACGTGTAAAGTGTTTTTAACTTAGACTGGCATAGAAAAAAAACCTATTCAGGCGGTTATCAATTTGTCCACAATTAACTTTACACAAAACAAGAATGTACACATCTAGATGAACTGCTTGTCTATCTGTTTAGTTGTAAGGTCAGAATGGACTGAAGTTTTAAGATCCATTGCTTGACTCTCCAAAGCAAGTGACTCTGTTGTGATTGTAATAAGTGATGGGTAAAGACGAGGGATTGGTTTACCAAGTGTCACATAAGTTAAGGGGAGTGTGATGGGGTGTGCGTGTGCATAGGGAGGGTCTATCTTTCAGGAATAATCACTCACTCATGTTCTCCTCCTCATCAACATCCATTGTGGAGTAACGCCTTGGCTGGCCCTGCACCTGCTGAGCCCCAGCCACACCTGAGAGAGAGAGAGAGAGAGAGAGAGAGAGAGAGAGAGAGAGAGAGAGAGAGAGAGAGAGAGAGAGAGAGACACAACACATTAAAAACCACTACCGGAAGGCGGCGCTACCGGAAGGTATTTATTTTCGTTAATAAAGTTTTAAATATGGATATTTCTACAACACCGCGTGGATTACCCTCAGAAGACCTTTGTTTATTATCCTGGAGCCGTTCGGATTTAATTTGTGAAGGATGGATGCACTTTTTTGGACTTGAAGGTCGTGGACCCCGTAACATTACATTTAATCAACTGAAAGATCTAAAACATTTTCTAAAATAACCGAAAATGTGTTTGTCTGAAAAACAATGAACATATGCAACTCGGACAGCTTGGGTGTGAGTAAATCATGGGTTTAATATCATTTTTGGCCGAACTATCCCTTTAATAAAACAAAAAATAGCATTTGAAAATGAGTTATAATGGGAATGACTGAATGCTAAATTTGCAGAATTCCGTGACATTCCGCGCTGTACAGTAAATTCCATTTTTATGCTTGGATTCCATGATTCCATCTGCGTTTTCCACATCATAGAAACTATAGGGACCTACAATTCAATTGCTTACTTTAGTTTATTGCGCATAAACTAATGTTAAGAGCACACCTCGGAATGCGACTCGCCATTTCGCCTTGAACTTTGCGAACACTAGGGATGCTCCGATCAATCGGCCGATAATGCTTGCTATGTTTCTCAATGAATTACGGTGAAATGCCACTACATCCAAAAGCCAGGGGGCGCTCTCGTGCAGAAACTCCAAATGCGCTGTAGACGAAGAACAATACACACGCAGCTGTGATGACACGCAGCTCCATGAAATGGCTGAAGGATATATTTATATTGCTGTTCTTCATATCTTTTCAGGTATTTTCATGATAATAAAGAATATGTTTAATAATTATGTTTGACGAGTGTTGCTTTTTCAAATGCATGTTATAAACGACTCAAACTAACAGTGATTTTAGATTGATAAGGACTTACTGATCAAAAGCTGTAGTTAATGAAATAGCTGTAATAAGATCGGCTGTCCGATTCAGAAATGTGATCGGCTACGTATTATTAGTGGAGATCGGGACATCCCTAGCGAACACGGCTGTAATTTACTTCCCGTTGGAGGCAAAAGGCCAGATGTCTGCAAATTATTTTGAAGGGGAGGGAATTTAATGAGATGGAGGGAGGGGTGAGATGCATTTTACGTAATATGTATCTGACGTTCAGATTGGGCCATTTTCTGGTGGACATTTCTAAATGAGGAATTTCTATGAAACGAAGATGTTCAGAAATTCTAGCAATTTTTGTATGTTCGTGAATGTGGGTAGACTACCATTATTCAAGACAAAGCAAAAACGTTTTTTTCATTCTGTCACCTTTAAAGTTAAAAAAAAAAAAACAAGCTAGCCTTAAATCAGCAGTATTCACTATACTGGACTTAAGTCATTAACACCATTACAGGCGTCTGCACTAGCAAGTCCCAAAATAAAATATAAGTAAAAGCTGTATCAAGCCGAATTAATTAATCCAGAGGAAAGAAGAGAGCGGATGAGAGGTTAGACGAGGAATCAAACGCTATTGAGTGTGAGGTTAAGCCTACAGTAAGTGTATAAATATTCAGCAGGAGAAACTAATCTTTGAGAAAAAGAGCCGCGCTTGACAGGTCGTAATAGCGGGCGCAGTCTATTGTGACTTTAATATCCATTCGATTAGACCTCATCTTCAGCTGCCTCGGAGGAAAAATACAGTTATTGACATCAACGAGCCTTTAGTCCCTCATCACGCGGGTGCTGCTTTAGCTGGAGAAAAATGCACGCAAACACAACAAGAAAAAATATATGCATTAAAATAACTCATAAGAGAGCAGAGATGAAAGGCTGTGCTGACTTCAGGCTAGCGAGTTGACACCTTATTGGAAAATGTGTTATGAGCCAATATGAAGAACTGAAAGATTAACCGAAAGAAAAGTCGTCGATGTTTCAGGCGGCAAAACAGACACTAGACACATTATGTAAAACACAGTGACTTTATCTCATGAGACGTGGTTTGAGGTGTTATGCAAAACGTTGAGATTGTGCTTTCCATACAAACAACAGCAGACATGTTTTATGTCAAACACACAAAAAAAAACTTTTATGCATTTATATATGTACATATAAATATAATAGGGCTAAAGAATCTATCATAATACAGGAATTGCCATGCAATATATTGCGATACTGTAAAGCAATACAGTTTATTAAAGCAATAAGCCCCAAGAACCAGTGGGTTACAAGCGGAGTGCCTAAAACCCCCTTAGCTGTTATAAAATGCACTGTAACCCCACTGCTTTGCGGGGTTTATTGCGTTTATAAAACGGTTACTTCATATGCATAGCAGGGTTTCACAAAATAAAACACAAATAAGTTGTAATTATATAAGTACAAATATTACTCTTCCGCCAAACAAAGTAGTTCCTCAGAATCAAGTGTGGCTGCAACAGAGCGCAATTCTTAAGCAACACAGACCCAGCAAAGACACAATGAAAATATGATTCAAGACTGTGGTGTTTATTTTTATAAATCAACATTCATCTAAATTAATTTATACATTTACATTTATATCGGGCAACTGTTGAAGTGATGATCAAATATGCTTGGAAGCATGCTTAACTCTTTCCCCGTCAGCGTTTTTTTTTTTAAGTTGCCACCCAGTTTTAGTTTAATGCCTTTCAGAAAAATTTTCTTCTTCAAATAAACATAAAATATCAAATGAAAGAACAGACCATTTGCTTTCCAACAATAACAACAACAAAAAAAACCCAGTTTCATCCTACCTTCATCTGTTCTCTTATCAGTTATCACCTCTCAAATTTTCAGCTAAAAGCGGAGATAATTCCATTTTTGTGAAGAACTTTTGTAAGAGATCAGATTCAGAGCTCCATCAAAACTTTACACGTCACGCTAAATCCACCACAACGCTGTTGTGTCGAGTGAATGTGTCCGTGTTTAAGTTGGGTAAGATTGCCATCTAGTGGATAATAGTGGAAATAACAATTTAAGACAAAAACAACCCAGAGAACGTTTTCTCTTTATTGATGAAATGACTCAACAATATTTATTGACATTTATCTGGATATCGCCATTAATTGTGCAATTGTACACAAATAAAAAAATGATTAAAGACTGTGGTGTTTATTTTCATAAATTAGTACGCAGCAACAGTGGCTCAGTGATACTTGTGATGCTGTCTGAACCGTGGGTTTACAGCGGTATTTTATCACGGCTTAGAACGCGTTTCAACCAATCAGAATGAAGAACCAGAACGAGCCGTTTTATAATGGGATATTTCCTCTTTTAGGAATATAATAGGATATCATGTTAGGAAAGCGAGAACATTGAGAACACAACACCATATGCAAACCTCAGCAAAAATTGTATGCAAGCACTTCCTGTCACTGTAAGTTCAGCGATAAGACTTACAGTGCATTTACAGGATACATTTATTTATCCGCATGTGTGTTTCATGAGCATTGAACCCATATCTAAAAAGTAGTCTGCATGACTACTGTGTGCGCTATATTCCTAATTTTCTAATTTGTTATATGTGACAATGATACAGGTTTGACATCTTAAGGACAGTTTGCACAAAAGCAGCACCAGCGGAGAACCCAGCAGTCCAGGCAGGTCTGACTAACACTGTTACCTTTAATCTGAATGACAAACCAAGGACAGCCAGGGACACCAGCTAAATTTCAAATGGGTCAAATAATGAAAAGCACTGATCAAGGGGAAATCAAATACAATCCCTCTAATTCAGTCCTGGCAATGGGGACATGCACCGGTCGGGTCTCATTGCCTGAGGCTGCTTCAGTCTGAGAATGAATGAGGTTTACCATCATAGTAAATCATACACAAGAGTAAAACAATTACATCTGAGGTTACCTTACTAGTGCTCAAACTCACATTTGCATGATAGAATGAAAATTCATAAAAAAAGCTAAAAGCTCATCAAGTAAAAAATTCTATTTTACATATATCTGAAATATGCATGTCATGTATATTAATCAAATAACTTTCCAGGTATAGTAACATTGTGACCAACACCCTGATAAAGGCCAGTGGGCCGATATGCATTAGTGTTTTAATGTTTTAGCCCTCTACTTATAATAAAGGCTTTTTAAACTTTTGCATCATACTGAATTCATATAGTTTGTTTATCCGTGGTATAAAGTGTGTTGTGCAAGTGTGTTTGTTTAAAGCTGGATTTCTTTGAAATGGGCCAGTCCCAACCGGGTCATGAGTCGCAGGCGGTAAGTAAATTGCATTGAAGTTTTTGTATTATTTACTTAGCTTATTATGAAAGACAGGCAGGAATTGGGTGTGGTTATGGATTAAAGGAATACATGCTGGGAGAAATGGATAATTTTTTACCACTTCATAACAGGGTTTCCCGCAGCATATTTCAGTTAAGGCGGCCCGCCTAAGCTTGGAAACCCTACCACCTTAACTCGATCGTCCCCCCCAAAAAAATTTGCTGCACAAAAGGCCGTCAAGTCCATCCTGGAGAATAGCGCGTACGCGTATCAAACCGTGAGCGGGGACACGCGCCACACGGCCGAAATGAGAAAGACGTGGTCTGGACCGTCACTCTCTGGAGGATAACTAGCCAGTTGATAAAACATCTCATAGAATAGCGCATACATGCTACACACCGCGTGCGTGCACGCGCACCACACGGCCGAAATTAGATGCTCCGTCATGTCTGGAGGATAGCCAGTTGATAAAACATGCGTCCGTGAGAACTGTAAGTGGACTTATGTTTTGGGTTTATTTAAGCCTGTTATTGTATTAGTCTACAGCTCTTGCTATTTTAAAGTAAGTTAGCTGGTGATTTTGTTGTTTGAGCAACCTGCTAAGGTTTCACGTGCCTGTTTATTAGATATAATTGTTGAGTGCTGTTGCTCACTTTATTCATGTGCATTATTTACATGCTACAGTAGTTACACTCCTTTAAGATAATGTAATTAATAGTAGGAGATAATCAGTTTTTACCATTTTTGTGCTATCTATCATCGTTCGCCAGAAGTTTTATAACATCTGCTTTAGTTTGTGTTTATTAACCCTTTAGTTTCACTTCATCACGCAGCTATTCCCGTTAGAGGTAAAAACCTTTAATTCATTAATAATCTAGTATGTGTTCATTTTTTGTCATAGTTTCTTCAAAATTAAGTTTTATTTGAGTGTTTTAAAAATAAATATTTTATTTATTTATTTTATTAAAATATTTAAATTTTCATCATGATGCATACGCCCCACCCATTTTATTGCCACGCCCTCGGCCCCGCCCACACGCCCAACCCTACCACCTTAACTAACAAATTTTCTGCAGGAAACCCTGCATAAGTTTTGTTTGTTTCTTTAGAACGAATTTCGTTTCATATAATTAGTTTCTTAATTTTAATCAATGTTTTGTTGATAAGTTTTATGAATACAAATAAATAAGAGAAAGAAAAGGAACGCTATGTGGACTGAAGGGCGTAACAAAACATCCCATTTGCCATGCTTGCACAACCTTGAGAACAAAGGAAATGGCTGGTTTAATATGCTGGGTAAATATTGTACAGAACACACTGTGGGTTCAATTAATTATTATTAATTTAACCCATGGTTGCGCAACATCAACCCAAAATTTGTTCTGTCCAATATTTACCCAGAACGGCTTAAAAACAACCAGTCATTTTTAAAGTGTATTGTGTTTCATATTGTGGTAGTTTGGAAGACACTTGTTAACAAGGAAAAAAAAATTCTGTACAATACCTTTTGTGAGGCATCCCCCTTCCGCGGTGCCCTTCAAAGGTGCAAAAATGCTATTTGAAATTTGCCCCGACTCTGATATCACTTTGTGCATTACAGTTTTACTGTCACATGACTACATAATGGCTTTCTGCAGGAGCCCACTGCCAGGCAAACATCTTTAAATATTAATACCTATTTTTTAATGGTATTAATATTTTACCAAAACACCAAACCTCTAGACATTGCCATAAACCATTTGTTAATTTTATTATGTATTTGTTTTTAGTTATATTTTAAATATTTTTTTTCTGGACAAACAAAAATGAAATGGAGAGCATCAGGTCACCAGGTCTTTAATGGAAAAGGTGGTCACACTTCCATCCTTCAGTACTAAACCACGGTGCAAGAAATGACCTAAAGCAGCCGATCATATAGCCCTGTGCTTTTGCTCGTTCTCATTCTTCATGGGCGACACTTTCTTAAGCTAAACTAAATGGCCTAATTAATCTGGTCTAATGGTGGGTGACATCAAATATGCTACCACAATTATTACCCTATTAAAGATTAATATCCCATAAGAAAATTGAAAAGAGTCGAGGGAGAGGTGTTTTGGGGGAAGCATTTTTCTGAGCGGAGGCAAAACTTTACCAGGCGTCAAACGGCTCCTTAATTCACCCTCCTCCCGGCTTTATTCCCCTAATGCTGGACCGCTAATGGTCTATGCTGTAATGAACGGGTAAGAGACTCTGGCTCGATTTGTGTCTGTCGTTTTTGATTTCGCTCCATCCGCTGTTCTCATTTCGTGCAAGAATCCATAAGTAGCACTGAGATCAACTTCAATCTATAAGCGGGGGACAAGGAAAGGCAGACGGGGTGCGGCTATGCCGTTTGTCGCCTGCGTCTGTGAGCACAGGTGAGTGGTGGATGTTGGCATCTTTAGGTCATGATGATCATCATCTTAGTCACTGCTGGTGCTCTCCACAGACGAAGACTGTCTGAAGCATACTACAAATGGCAAGAGAAGAGCCAATCTGACTAGCTTTATTTCTTTGTTGCAAATTATAAAAGTCAGGGTGCGCACTATCACTGGAAAACAAGTTTTAGTTAAGGGGTTTTAAAAGATGTGTGGATGTGATATAATTGGGAAGAGACAGATAGATAGACAGACAGACAGATCAATGGCATCACCCAAACCCTATTTACATACAGACTGGTTTGAATTCATGCCGGACCGAATGCCTAGGTAAGGCTAACAAGATACAGACATCCATACCGCGTCAACATTACAGGTACAAAAGAGCTAGCTGACAGCAAAGAGGTGTGAGATTTCTGCAGGCGTGGGCATTCACCACGAGCTGAGAGCCCACTATGTAATCTTGCCAAAGTGGCCTGTGACTGGTATTGATGGACGGATGAAGGATGGCACGCCCCCAGCGCTCTTGCCCTTACACCTGAGAACATTCTATCATACCTTTAACTACACCTGTCACATGTCATACTGTTTGTGTGAACAGAAAAAAAGGGAGAAATAGCGATGGAGAGATGGACCCCCTTTCACAGAAAACCACAAGCATTTCCACTCCACTTAAAGCTCAGGTTATGGCTAATTCAAGACTACAGGTCGTTCAAAGGTAAAAGTGGTCAGAAAAAACAGTTGTGGATCTGTTACGGAAGGAATGAAGCATGATATTGTTTCGCAACTATTTTTCATAAACTGTCACAATCAGACTTATGCAAACAACAGGCAATTTATATACTTGTGACCCTGGAGACATAAGTTGCATGAGTATATTGTAGTAATGGCAAACAATACATTGTATTCGTCAAATTATCGATTTTTAATAAATAAAAAAATCATTATTATATTAAGTAAAGAGCATGTTTCATGAAGATACTTTGTACATTTGTTACCATAAATATATAAAAAAAAATTATTTGTCATTAGTAATATGTGTTGCTAAGGACTTCAATTGGACAACTTTAACTCTTTCACCGCCATTGACGAGATATCTCGTCAATTAAGAGAAAACGCTTACCCGCCAATGACGAGATTTTTCGTCTTTCCGCAATACCGCAACTTTTTAAACCCGGAAGTATTGCCCTATGGCAAGCGGCTGCATGTCCGTGTCTGTTTTAAAGATCGCTCTGAATGGGATCTCTATGAAACGTCCGTCACAAAAATTTAATTATCTCTGCTTTTTGCTCAAAATGTGGTGTTTTTGTAGAAACCTACCCATATTCAAAAGCTGATTACAAAAAAACCACTGAAGGTGGTTTTGTTTGAAAGCAGAGGGTCTGTTCTTTCATTTGGTATATTGTATGTTCATATATTTAAAGAAGAACATTTTCTGGAAGGCATTAAACTTTGGTGAAAATCATGAAAAACGCTGGCGCTGGCTGGCAACTTTTTTTAAAAACGCTGGCGGTGAAAGGGTTAAAAGGGGATTTTCTCAATATTTAGATCTTTGCACCCTCGGTTTCCAGATTTTTTAAATAGTTGCATCTTGGCCAAATATTGTCCTATCCTAAAAAAAAAAAAACATACATCTCATTTAAATAAAAAAATGTACCCTTATGACTGGTTTTGTGATCCAGGGTCACATTTATATATTTTGCCTCAGTTTCACAGACAAAGTTTAAGTCTAGACCCAGACTAAAATTAAAGTTTGAAAAGTGACGTGCAGTGACATATCTTAAAATATACCAGTGCCATTTTTTTGTCTTAAGATGCACACCAGTAATGCTTTTTTATAAGGCACATTTATGAAAGCTACTAAAATGTCATAATTGACACAACTCATGCCTAATTCTGCCTTAACCTAAGCCTTGTCTATTAAACCAGGCCTTTATGTTTTAACTCTTTCCCAGTCATTGACAAGTTATCTCGTCAATTTAGAGAAAACATTTCCATGCCAATGACGCTTTAATGACGAGTTTTTATGGTAATCTGCAATGCCGTTATTATCCACTAGATGGAAACTGTTACCCAATTTATAAAAAATTGATGCAAAAATGAAATGAATAAATTTTAACCTTTGTATGTTTTGATAATCATTCTGAACAAAATTCCTTTACAAAAATGCAATTATTTAAGCTTTTTGCTTAAAATTTTGTATTTTTTTAAAAAAAACCTCCCCATATTAAAGAGGTTATAAAAAGAGAACAACTCAAGATAGGATAAAACTTTTTTCCCGGTTTTGTGTGTTTGATTGTTCAGCAGAGGGTCTGTTCTTTCATTTGATATATTTGTATGTTTATATATTTATAGAAGAAAATTTTCCTGAAATGCATTTTGAGGAACTTTTGTGAAAATCACAAAAAACGCTTGCTGGCAACTTAAAAAAAAAAAGGCTGGTGGGGAATGAGTTAAGAAACCTCAGCACTTTGTTTTCTTTGCAAAGTGCAAAACATCAGAAAAGATCACAGAAATACATACATTCAGTGCATAATAAATCATATTTTTTCTCCAAACGCAATATGAAAAATATTTTAAGGTTTTAAACTCAGGATCCTGTAGCTCAGTTGTTACAGCATTGCATTAGCAGCATAAAAAAGTTGAGGGTTCAAATCAGAGGTTGATAAACGCATAAATATAAACTCCATACTCTAAAATGCACTGGATTTAACATAATGCTCATAATAATAGAGCAGCTCTAACTATTCTTGCAATAGTCACAAGTGAAAGTGTACGGGCTTCTGTCAGCTTCAGCCAAATTGCAGCCCTCAGGACAAATGAATTCAGCTCTCCAAATAAATTTAATAATAGCGGTGCTGATATGAGCTTCCTCTCTCCGCCTGCCTGAACGCCAATTACTGTGCTCTAATAGAGTCCTGGGGAACAGGGTGGCCCACAGCCCAACATATGTCAGCAGGTGATGAACGCACCCCTACGCCAACCAAAGAGGTTTCAGTACCATGGACAGAGGCACAAAACCCATGCAAAAATTTAAGAAATGCACTCACGTACTTTACATCTCAAACGTCTGAGGAAAATGCATGGGGTAGACAAAACAATATCCACACCCACTGTTATACAATAGCGGTTAATATTTGTGTGAACTACTGTGGTTATCTTTTTGCTACATTATATTATTTAGCTGCATGCCAAAACAAGGTTTGAACAAATCTGTGCCAAGTTCAACAGTGGTCAGTACAAGAAATTGGAGAAATTTGTAGCTTGTCAGAATTTTAAAGGGGACAAATTGGGAGAGCTCATTGTGCAGGAGCATTTGTAACCTTAAAGCAACACTAAAGACTTATTGCTCTTTGCTCCCCCTACAGGTTAGAAGCGTAATTGTTCATTACCACTATCGTAAATACTGCAGCATAGCTGGCTCTGATTGGATTGTAGGTCTGCCGTAAAGCAAGTTTTTGTAGTTTTCACTCGAACTACAGGACCACTACCCGACGGTTGGAAACTTCTTTAGTGCGGTTTTGGCCAATAGAGGGCTGCAAAGCGAATGTGAAAGTGCCAAAAAAAACTCTTTGGTGTTGCTTTAATAGTTGACTGTGTGACATTTGTTAAATAATGCATTTCAGTTCGTGATTAATAACCTTTCGACTGCCAATAAATTGAAATTACTAAAAACTAAACATAAAAGTCTGATAAAAAAATGCTCATTTACGCACTTAGATGGTTTTACATCTGAACTCAATTATTTGCCACTAAAATAGAAATGTAAAGGCTGGAGTTTTTCATTAGTTGCCAGGAATTCAGACATGGCCACAGTGTTTAGATGTAAAGGATTTTAATAAAATTTCCTCAGCTTTGGAATTCTGCTGTTGAAGTATTAGAGCTCAGTCAGTATAAAGATTTTCCAAGCAGCAGATTTCCAAGTTTGTTTCCGTGAAAGCTGATTTCCTGGTGCCTGAGCTGAGATTTTTTATTGTGTTGGTGGATTTAATATTTGACAGCTGATGGACTGTTCATCACACCGCAGTGGAGTTGAAAGAATGGCCGGGTGGGGATGAATTTTTTTATTTGATGGTTTTATGTGAAATTGGTTTCTGCGGAGAAGAGAGATGCGATGGGTATGGTGGATCACCTTCAACACCTGCAGACCAAACATGCAAACACAAGCACATGCAAAATCGTCATTATAATAGATTAAATATTAAATGTTCGTCATATAAAAATATTTGTCACGTAAACACGGTAAAAAAGATTAGTTATTTCAACTTAAAAAGTAAGTGTTTATGCTGCCTTAAAATGTTAAGTTAATTCAACTTAATAATATTTGTTACCCCCCAATAAAGTATAATAAATATTTTTAGGCACAAAAAATGAACACAAAATTTTAAGGCAGAACAAACACTTACTGTTTTAAGTTAAACCAACAAATCCTTTTTTACAATGGGTTGTTTGTCTATGGTGTCATGTACAATTTATCCTCGGTGTTTGCTTTTGCTGCCACAGAAACCATAAAAAAACTTTAACTCTTTCCCCGCCATTTAGAACTAAACACCCTTAATAAAAAATTTAGGATATGCCCCTTCATGCATTTTTGCATTTCTGCATATAGCCGAGCAAAACCACAGCATAAACTATACAAAAAAAACACACCTTTCCTCTCACACCATATACAATCCAGTCCTACACAGAGGCTAATATATTTCCTTCAGCCCTCCATGTGCTGTCAGGTATAAATCAACCACATGTGTGCCTATGAAGCCCATGCATTGCAGGAAGGACAATAAATGGCTGCCCTTTGGAGAGTCTATCATTCCAAGGTCGAGTGACCGCCACACAGCTGACAGCCCACCTGTCCCATCAGTCCACCTCAAAGGATTTAACAGATGCCTCTAGATTTTTCCATTACTCTGATCCCTCTTCAGTACTGACCTCCGCGTCATTAAATATGAAAAAATACTGCCCGGTGCTGCTGAATGCTGCTTTAGTCTTTGCTGAGCAATAGATTTATTTAAACTAAACTTACAAGGGGACTCTTTCACTTTTAGACTTTGCAGCTTCTCCAAAAAGATATCTCCCAGGTATGACGACTTATAAATGTGATGCTAGAAAATGCAATTTATGTTACTGAAAAGAAGATCTGAAGGGATTTGTTAATGTTTTCTAGAAAAACAGCAACACTGAGGTACTTCTGCTCAATGTCATGGCATGTAAAGGATTATAGCGCAGCGCACAAGGTAAACAAAGATACTGCCCAAGATCAGTACACGAGCAATGATTTGTGAAGAAATTAAATTCTACAGCTCAATTTCGGTCTCTCATTTGCACGCCTTATTGCAAACCAGCAAGGCGCAGCGCAATGGGATGAAACTTTTTTTTAAATCCAGATAATTTACTCACCACCATGTCATCCAAAATGTTGATGTTTTTCTTTGTTCAGTCAAGAAGAAATTGGGCCCTATCCTGCACCCAGCGCAATTGACTTTGTCAGTGACGCATGTATCATTCGTATTTTGCACCGGCGCACAGCGGGTTTTTCCCTCCACAGACGCACGTCGGCAAACTAGGGAATGAACTTGTGCTCCCTGGGCGGTTCAGCGCAAAAAAAGAGGCGTGTTCCGGCGCAAACCATCCCTGATGCTATTTTGCAGTTTCAAAAAACAATTGCGCCACTGACCAGAAACAAAAAGTTTAAAGTCAGTGGCGCGTTGCGCGTTGTTCATTATGCTATTTTAAAGGCGCATGCTTGACCATAATGTATAGCGTGCACAACGCGCACACACTTTGCTTATCTAATCTACACAGATGCAACAGTTATTTTTGCAAATCATAAATTGTTACACTAAAAAATATTAACACATGAGATAAGGGAAATCATAGTAGTGAGCATTGTGTTGATAGTTTTTATTTATTGTGTGGCTGCGTTAAAAAATTCTCATGCAAATAACGATTAAAATATTTTCATAAGTTTGTTGTGTGGCTGTATTACGTTTATTTTATGTAAAGAATAATTAAAATGTTTTCATAAGAAACCTTAATGTATATGAACTTGATTTGTAAGAGTACTTTGGGGTTGGACCTTGCTTGCGTTTCTTGGGTCCGATCTCAAAGCCCCCAAACCCTTTCAGCGGTGAGGGTGGACGCAGCGATGTCCTCTGCTGGCGTCAGGTCCTGAGGCAGATCCACCTCCCGTTACACGGCGTGCCCGATTTATGCTGGCAAGTTTGTGATTCCCCGTCTCCTGACACCATTGTAGCGCTTTTTTGGACGCAACGATGGGGGATGCCAGCTGATGAGACTGTGACTATTTCCTCTCACACCTGTTTAACCTATGCTGATTTGGGCGGGTTTCTCCCATCCCCATACAAAACAGCTTCTCTGTCTTTGACTGCTCTTACAAGAACGTCGGTCTCCTCGGCTGTGAATCGCTCCTGGTGTGCGCCTGGTAAATCCGTCATAATAATAGCAACCCGCCATGGAACTTGCGCCCTTGCGTTTAAAGGGAATGTTGGATAGCGTTCTGATTGGTTTATTTGACGTTACACCCAAACCACACATATGAATAATGAACCTACTTCAGACCAAAACATTTTTCAGGATTTTTCTCATTTTTATGGACTTTATTAGACTCCAACAAGTAACAGTTTTAACGTAGTTTAAAATTGCAGTTTCAACGACTTTTCAAAGAACTCTGAACCCCTATCCCAAATGAGGCATAAGGGTCTTATCTAGCGAAACGATTGTCATTTTTGACAAGAAAAAAAAATGCACTTTTAAACCACAGCTTATCGTCTATCTCCGGTCATGTGATGTGCCAGCACAACCTCACGTAATACGTCATCACATCAAGAGGTTACGGAGGACGTATGCAAAACCACGCGTGTGGAGAAAGAGGACTGTTCTGAATTTATGTCTTTGTGTCGGTTTATTGTTTAAAATGATCCGCAAATGTGCGTTTCATATATGTAACACGTGACCTTTCCAAGGCACTAAACAATTACATGAGGTCGCGCTGGCGCATCACAGGACCGGAGATAGATGAGAAGTTGTGGTTTAAAAGTAGGGATGCTCATATCAGTTAATTTTCCCGACCGACAACCGTAGCTTCTAAACCGAACATTAACCGTTAACTGATAAGATTTTAATATGAAATTGTCATTGAGTAAAAATACAGTTGACGGTTGTCTGTGAACTAGTAAAAACAAAACATTTAATTTGAACGAGCAAACAGCAGCCACAGATCAACAACAGAACCAGGATTCATACATTATCAGATATTCACGCAACATTACCTTATTAAAAAGCACGCGATCGGTCCAGAGGATTAATATCCAAAGAGGGCAGATTGTCTCTGTTTCATCTACCACAGTGGTCATTTCTAAAGCAGGACGCTTTTCAGAAAGTTTTGGTTTTGCGTCGTCTTTGGTTTTGCGTCGTGCAAACAGCAGCCACAGATCAACAACAGAACCAGGATTCATACATTATCAGATATTCACGCAACATTACCTTATTAAAAAGCACGCGATCGGTGATCGGTCCAGAGGATTAATATCTAAAGGGCAGGTTGTCTCCGTTTCATCTACCACAGTGGTCATTTCTAAATCAGGACGCTTTTCAGAAAGTTCTGCGTCGTCTTTCTCCGTTTGTCCAAAAAGAGCTAGATGTTTATGGTTAGGGTCAGAGGCCATCAGCGAACGTCTGTCCGGATGTGCGCAAGACGGACCGCGTCATCTTGCGCGGACACGCGCGCGTCTCCATTCAGTTTCCAAACACGCATACAAATGATTACTTTATCAGCAATCATTTGTGTCATTTACAGGACATTCACAAATTAAAGATAGAAAAGTGGCAAAATGTCTGTCGGCTCATGACGACACGCACCATGTATTAACAAATATTTTTTATTTTAACTGATAATGTTAATCGGTCAATGTGAACATCCCTATTTAAAAGTGCATATTTTTTTATTTTTCTTGTCAAAATGACAATCGTTTCACTGGATAAGACCCTTATGCCTTGTTTGAGATCTGCAATTTTAAAACACATTAAAAATGTTAAGTGTTGGGGTCCATTAAAGTCCATAAAAATGAGAAAAATCCTGGAATGTTTTCCTCAAAAAACATAATTTCTTCTCGACTGAACAAACAAAGACATCAACATTTTGGATGACATGGTGGTGAGTAAATTATCTGGATTTTTTTTAAGAAAATTGACTAATCCTTTAATTTTGGACGACCTTGTCTTGCTGACAATAAACACAGAAGGGCAAAGATTTAAAAAAGCTTTTAATAAGCTTTTGTGCAACAAATGGAAAAAAAGAAAATGATAACTGAAATAAAAGATGCAATGCTTGTGAAGGCTTGGGGGAAAACAATACATTAGATTAACAAGGACACCCAAAAATGAAAATTGTGTCATCATTTATTCACGCTCACGTTGATCTAAACCTGTATGATGGTAAGCACACAGCTGACGGTACCCAATGACAAAAAACAGTGAATAGGGTACCGTCAACTGTGCATCATCAAAATATGGAAATATCTTCTTTTGTGTTTAACAGAATAAAGAAACTCATTCAGGTTAAGGATGAGTAAATGACAGAATAATTTTTTTGGGGGGTGAACTATCCCCTGTAAGTGCTCTCAGTGTTTACAATGTTGGTTTTAAGTGCTTGGTTCTACAGAACTGAGGTGATACATCACAGCTGCTTTGTCATTGCCATGACAACCGGCTCGCATCACTTTCAGTCGACATCACTGTGTGGTCAACATGTAGTGTACATAAACAAAAGCTATAAATATGTGCAATAAACACTAGTTTAGCGGGGCATTTCTCAATAAATGCAGATTATGAATGCAATTTAACTTTGATTTTCAAACCTAAAATTAAATTTTTTAGTTTACAAACACATCTACTCATTTGAAATAGTAAAAAACTGCCCTGTCTTCTTATTTATATTTATTTATTTGGCAGACGTTTTTATCTGAAGGAATGTGAATCAAGGTATACATTTTATCAGTTTTACCATACAACTCAACATGATACTTTTAATACATTAACAAAACTAAATAAACATGCACCGCTTCAACTCGTGATGTGAAACAGGCCTTCGACTGGCAACTGGTCAATAAGTCCAAACAAAAAACATACTTGAGTATAAGCAAAAGACAAAGAGAAAGAGAGAAAAGGAGAGAGAGAGTGGACATAGATGAATGGAGTGTGTTAACGGAGAGAGATATGAAATGTGCAAAAGTTCAGCACAGAGACCAAACCATCATGGCAGCTCCTGTGTGGCCTAACACAGATGGATAGATCCACCACCAGAGAAGAAATGAGAGAATGGAGAAGCATTCACATCCATTAAAACCCCAGATCTATATTTCAGGAAAAAATACTATTACCATTTTTTTCCTCTCTCTGCCTTGCTTTTGTTTTCTTTGAAAGGTGGAACAGTATTTACTTTACAATAATGGGAACAGGGATGTAAAAATGCCCACAAATAGGAAAATTAGATGCTATAAATAAACAATCCCAATGCAAAATGTATTTATTTTTCTTTAGATTTTCAGATAATATGTTCTTATGGAAACAAAATTGTGGAAACCGTGGTTTATAAATTCAAGAGGAGCATGGTCATATAATCCAAGCAATTAGCACAAAGAGGTCTCTCTATATATATATCCATCCCTCATCTCTGTCCTGTGACTGTATATCTATCCCAGCAAATATGTCAAAGATCAAAAACCTAAAATGCGCTTCATTTACACAGTCTTCTGCGATAGAGAGACGTGCACGCACTGCTTTATTAATAATCGATTATTTGCTTATATGCATCAATGCAATAATCGTTCACATTAGCATCGCGATGCATCCCAAGCACAATCCTTAATGTGCTACACGTGCGGTGGAGGCCGAACGACCGAGCACCTAATGCATAGGGTCGCGATGGATGGGGCAGATTGTCGCTCTGCCTGATTAGAACTGATGGGCCGGGAATGCTGGGAAGATGAGCGCAGCCACCTCAGAGCGATCAACCCCTGCACCATCCGGCTGGCACCATGGCAACCACGCAGTGCTGACAACATCGAGCTCTATTATTGAATTTCAGCACTTTAATAACCAATAATTAAATGCGTATTAGTCTGCCAACACTCATTTTTTCCCTTGCTGAAAATGACAGTGTTTTTACTGTGGACACTTTAGGAGTTCCTACAAAATGGCCAGCAACACAACACTTTGAATTAAATGATTCCTAATATCTGGTGCTTGATAAATGTGAACAGCACCCACAAACCCTTTACGCTAGACGACCACAGAGACCACGGACAGACATTTACAACGTTAGACATCCAAGCATTTAGATCTTTGTGAATGTGTTTCAGCTTGAGGTTAGATGTTCCTGTGGTTTTAGTAATGTAAAAGGCAAAGAGCTCAGATGCAAAGGCTGATAAATGAGATATTGACTGAAGCTCTTGGCATGTGGTATACATTCATCAAATACTTTTACTTCAAATCCATTTATTAAAGAGCACCATTATTGCCGCCACATCCAAAAGCCAGAGGGCGCTCTCGTGCAGAAACTCCAATTGTGCCACAGAAGTGGCAGCATTACGGACCAGGAGAAGTCTAGAAGGATATTTATATTGCCGTTCTTCAGATTGTTTCAGGTATTTTCATGATAATAAAGAATATTTTGAATGTAACGAGTGTTGCTTTTTTAAATGCACGTTATAAACGACTCCGACTCATAATAATTTTAGATTGATAAGGACTTCCTACTGCCCAAAACGCCATAGTACATGCACAAACTGCGCATGAAACACAGAATCGCAGCCTTGCGATGCAGAATCGATTTTAGACAGGTCTTTTTAATGGGACACGTGATTTATCGTTACAGTCCTACCACATACCTTCTATGTAGATATCAGACAACAATGTAACATATTATTTCAATGCATTCTTTGCCAACATCACTAAATGGCTAGTCAGTAACAAGCCCCAATCTAAAACTGAAAGCTGACCTCCTGTGTGGTGCTGTAAGGATTGACATGGCATCCTTAAGCATGACAAATTGCTTCTGAACCTCAGTTATGAACACAGATTAGACCGTGGAGCTTACAGACTGCTGTGAACCAAGAGTTTGGTGTGTGTTTTTAATCCTCAGCTTTCTCAAGCTACACCGGACTGGCAGGACAGTTTGCTGGTCTCAGCACGATGTATCATCTTCTCTCGCTCTCTCTTCCTATTCTCTTCGCATCAGCGATCTCAGTGCTCATAACAGATGAGTATCACTGTAGCCCTAATTCAAGGCCAGGTCAGTTACTTCAATATCCATGGGGAAGGTGGTGTGTGTATGTATGTGTGGCTGACTGGATTAGCCACTGAATTTTACACCCAGTGCATGGCTGGGTTATTAACAGGTTTGAAGGCAGTGTTGATGGATGGACAGGAGGGACATGAACCATCGGAGGGAGGAAAAGGAGGTGGGATGAAAGGAGATGGGATGAAAAAAAAAATCACAATTCAAGCAAACAACCAATAACCAAAGGACAAAACAAATGAAAAAAAAAAAAAATAAAGAATAAAAAAGTATTGGTAAAGCAAAAAAAAGACAAAAGAAAAATAATAAATGAAAAATATGAAAAATAAAGAAAATAATAATAAAGGAAAGATAAAAAAATAATAAATAAATGAGCAAAGGATCAAGAAAAAAAGGTAGCGAGACAGAAAAGAAAGCAGGAATAAGAAGAAAGAAAGAAAGAGAGAAAGAAATGGAGAAGGAAAAAAGAAAGAAAGAAAGAAAAAGAAAGAAAGGAGGGGAGTAGGAAAGAACGAAAAAGAGCAATGAAGTAGGAAAGAGAGAAAGAAAGAAAGAAAGAAAGAAAGAAAGAAAGAGGGTAGGAGAGAAAGAAAGATAGAAAAGAAAGAGACAAAGAAAATAAGGGTGTAGGAAAGAAAGAAAGAAAGAAAGAAAGAGGGAAGGAGAGAAAGAAAGAAAGAAAGAAAGAAAGAAAGAAAGAAAGACAAAAACCAATGAAGTAGTAAAAGAAAGAAAGAAAGAAAGAAAGAAAGAAAGAAAGAAAGAAAGAAAGAAAGAAATGGATTAGGAAAGACAAAAAGAAAGAAAGAAATAAAGAAGCAAAAGAAAGAAAGTAGGAAAGAAAGAAAGAAAGAAAGAAAGAAAGAAAGAAAGAAATGAAGTAGTGAAAGAAAGAAAAAAAAAGGAAGGGAGTAGGAAAGAAGGAAAAAGAGCAATGAAGTAGGAAACAAAGAAAGAAAGAAAGAAAGAAATGGATTAGGAAAAACAAAAAGAAAGAAAGAAATAAAGAAGCAAAAGAAAGAAAGTAGGAAAGAAAGAAAGAAAAGAAGGGCGTATAAAAGAAAGAGGGAAGGAGAGAAAAAAGAAAGAAAGAAATGGAGTAGGAAAGAAAGAAAGAAACCAATGAAGTAGTAAAAGAAAGAAAGAAAGAAAGAAAGAAAGAGGGTAGGAGAGAAAGAAAGATAGAAAAGAAAGAGACAAAGAAAATAAGGGTGTAGGAAAGAAGGAAAGAAAGAGGGAAGGAGAGAAAGAAAGAAAGAAAGAAAGAAGGAAAGAAAGAAAGAAAGAAAAACCAATGAAGTAGTAAAAGAAAGAAAGAAAGAAAGAAAGAAAGAAAGAAAAAAGAAAGAAAGAAAGAAAAAGAAAGGAGGGGAGTAGGAAAGAAGGAAAAAGAGCAATGAAGTAGGAAACAAAGAAAGAAAGAAAGAAAGAAAGAAAGAAAGAAAGAAAGAAAGAAAGAAAGAAAGAAATGGATTAGGAAAGACAAAAAGAAAGAAAGAAATAAAGAAGCAAAAGAAAGAAAGTAGGAAAGAAAGAAAGAAAGAAAGAAAGAAAGAAAGAAAGAAAGAAAGAAAGAAAGAAAGAAAGAAAGAAAGAAAGAAAGAAAGGAAATGAAGTAGTGAAAGAAAGAAAAAAGAAAGGAGGGGAGTAGGAAAGAAGGAAATAGAGCAATGAAGTAGGAAACAAAGAAAGAAAGAAAGAAAGACAGAAAGAAAGAAAGACAGAAAGAAAGAAAGAAAGAAAGACAGAAAGAAAGAAAGACAGAAAGAAAGAAAGAAAGAAAGAAAGAAAGAAATGGAAAAAGAGAGCAAGAAATAAATGAAAGCAGGAAAGCAAGAAAAAAGAATATGAAGCAAGAAAGAAAAAGTAATAGAACAAGAGAGCAAGACAGAAGAAAGAAAAGAAAGAAAGAAAGGAGGCAGAAAAGAAAGAACAGATAGCAAGAAAGAAATGTAAGCAGGAAAGCAAGCATAAAAGAAAGAAAGATAGACAGCAAGAAGGAAAGATAAGGTTATGTGCATTTGTTTAGTAACTATAAAAACAACATTATCAGTAGCAGTTAATGAGGCTGAGGTGAGCACACACTAACTCCTGTTTAACAGTAATCACAGATCATACAGACAACATAACTCAACCTCTGTCACTGTTTAACTTCTGTCACTCAAAGAGTCACTTTCACTAAGAAGTGAGCTGGTTATGTTGAACACAAATAAACTAAACAATTGCAGTAGAAAGATTGTCTCATCCGCTTCAGATTTCCCCTGGCAAAATGTGTCAAATATATCTAAACAAGTCTACAGGAGTCCTTAAAACTAAAGATGACTCCTTGCTAATATCATTACTAGTTTATATACACACCAACCTAAACATGCACATAAGATCTGCTGGTGACACTAAAGCATTAGTTAATAAAACAACACTGCTCAGCCAAAAACACACTTAGTGACCTTCTACAAATTATCTGACAAACGTTGGCAAATTGTATATAGAGATTATAAAGAGAGATTTGTATTTTATCAAAGTTAAACTGCTGTGTTCAGTACAGTAAAGCATAAACTGGTGATCTTCCCCAGATACACCATCATGAGATATTGCCGTTTCCATCAGAGAAGCCTCATTTCCTACAGTCTGCTGGCTGGGCAGAAAACTCCTCCATCAGAGACCCATTAGAGACTTTAAATGACACCACTGCATAAGACACATTATTCAAACTGGATATATATTCTCTGCTTGGGCTACTAAAACTAATTTCCACACAGACAATGTCAGGTTTGTGACTGGCAGTACTCCAGGGGTTGCTACTAGATGGGTTGAGCGTGAAATAAATATTCAGTGCGCTCACATATAAGACAAAAAAACTGCTTAAAACTATTCAAGAATTGCATAAAGGCTGATAGAGAGAAATTGTTCTTTATTAGATCATGTGGGCATTATTAATTATGTATACCTTTAAAGAAATACTAACCAGCAACTCCAATACGAGTCTATGCCATCTCCATGATTTAAACAACGCATCCTGTGATTTTTCAAAGCTAATACTGTGAGACCCGTTGGTGACACAAAGCCCCTGAATGTCTAAAGATACCTGACAGCCAGCTAAATGTCAGGATTCAGCCGCGCTGACACAAAGCGGTCCAATCAGGTCTGTGAGTGAGGGAATTACAGCACAAAGTGACTTCTTATGAGAATCACATTAGTTTTTCTGCTTCTCTTTGGTACCCAGGAGCAGATGATAGGAGGAGACAAACTCACAAGTTTGACAAAGCGGCCTTAAGATGGCAGGCGGCATTAGGCGCTCTGAATGCACACTTCAGTAGAGGAGGATTTGCCCGGATGGCGGGTACAGACGAGCAGCTCCGGATGTAAATGCAAATGGTTAATACTGTTAAATGCATTGCTCAACAGATACCACCACAACTCCCGTCTGGGTTTAACCGCACATAAGCGTGACAACTAAACAGGTGGGGAAATAACTTGACCAACTGATGGAGGAACAAATGCATGATTCTCACAAAATCCAGATTTAGGTGGTGTCAAGCATCAGATTTTTTAAAAAAACCCTTGAAGGCTTATTTTTTTGCACATTTAAGATTAAAGGTTATTTTACATAATTTTACATAATTATTTACATTTTTTAGATTATCATTATCAAAAATGATCATTACCGCAACATGATATTACATTAAATATATGCATTTACAAACTCATGTTTCAGTAATGAGAACTAAAAAGTTGTCTTGGTACTACGACAAATAAAATTGTAACTTTTTTTCTGGAGAGAAAAAATAAGAACTGCTTACCTGGTAGCCATTTTGGTAACAAATTTTCTAAATATTAGTTCCTTGAGGGCTTAAACAATGATTTACAATTGTTGCGGATGAGAAAATTGGTCTTTTTTATACATTTATATTCCTTATTATTGTCTCTACATTTACTAATGATCATCAGATACCACATGTTTCTTTACTGTAAATGTTTATAGCATAACATGCACTGAAGCTTTTATATTTTTGATTTTTTAATTATAAATATTTCCATGTCAAAGAACTCAAATCCAGTTATGGACACATTGCAGTAATGAAAATGTTCCACTTAAATGTGGAAAAAAAAATTGTTTGTATGATGTCATTTGAAATCATGTGCAAAATAGTACATGAAGAGATGTTTGTAACTGTATGATTCTTATTTTGATACTCTTACTTACTTTTTTATCAAAATGTTTCATGACACCTCATAAGTCTAATTTCGCGAGAATCACCCAGATGGGTTCTTTGTGCAAACATAGTAAGCTGCAAGGTAAGGTTCAGCCCACCAATGAGAGTATAATAGAATAAATATATAAATATATTGCATATATTATATACAAAGAGTGTCCATAGTCCATGAAAAAAAAACTATGTGCAAAAAGCCTTAAAAAAACAACTTTTAATGAATCTCATGACTTCATATTACCCCACATAAAATAAATATTCCTATAGGCTAGTGCACTGGCTGCATGGATTACTGGCATGTAAACATAATGTAAGGCTGAATTTTAAACTTTTCTATTTCTCACATCTGATTTACTGTCTGTTAAAGAAACAAAAGATCTCATGTTAACTACAGTAACTTTTGTAAAATCTAACTCCATAATACACATTACACTTAACACTTTGGCAAAAATGTAATTGAGCCTATTTAAAATAAATTTGGATTTATCTTTGTTACAAAGTTATAGTTAGACAGATTTTCTCTTCTTGTTTTTAGATTTAGTTAACTTAATGACAGAGACTTCAACAGGTAAGCCTACAAGACTAAATGCAATAAAACGTTTAAGATAATCAATTGTTTACTATGATACTCACTAAGACAGCTATTTTGAGACATGTTAATGTGTGTTTGTCCGTAAACCTTAAAGTCGCGAAAATGAACTCATGTGCACATGCGCTATTGTTGGGAAGGAAGTGCAGTGCAGCGCACACGATGCGTTTTCAAGTTCAAGGCAGCAGTCCAGTCCAACACAGTTAATCTCATCAACACAGTAAAAAGATCAATTTAAGAATAAAAACATGGCGTTTTGTCGTAAAGAGAAACAGAAAGTCTTATCTATAAGCATAGACATTATTCAGTCCACAGAAAGATAAATACTATGCACCCTCTTTCAGCCTACGATAAAATTATAACATAAAATTTGCAACATACGTTAATATTTTCTTAATATTGGTTTTTAACAATGTGCTGTGCTACAGTCAAAATAAACACATCAATTAACAGGAAATTAATTTTTTAAGGGACTAAAAGTAGCGCATTAAATTTGGACAGCCCGGACACCCCTCTAGCTCCGCCACCTTATTGGAGTATTTCACTGTATTGCATAGATGGGCTGAACGTCGCAGAGGAAAAAGAGCTGAAATCTGTACTGATGCCGTCTTCATATGACTTCATAAAGGGAACTGAAGCGACAACGAATCCCTGTACAGTTTATTAGGGGGGCTGAGAAGAACTAACAACGCCCCTGATTTGCATATTTAGGGTGCATATGGTTGCCAACATAGTAATGGAAAAAATTGTTTTTTCTTAATATGCAAAATAAGTTGTAAATATTAAACTTTCAACTGAACTGTCAAATATACTTTTCCAAGTAGGATAAAGTTATTACACTTATTCAATAAAATGACAGTTTGACTGGGAATAAAAAAATAAAGTGGATCTCAAACTTTGATTTAATTAAGTTTAAAAAAAAAGATTCACTTATTTGCTTGTATTTTTCCACTCTCTATATAAAATCTGTAAACTGAGCAAATGCAGAATTATATTTTTTAATAACAGCACCATATTTAACAAGATTTCACACCAACCAAAGAGAATATGAACATTCTCAGATTTCTGATATAATTAAATAAGCACTTTTAAAATTAAATTAAAAACAAAGTTTTGCAATCATTACCAATTTAAGGGGTATAAGCAATCTTATCTATTCCCTTAAGTTCTACCAGATTTAGCCTTTGTATTAGATTAAAAATGATTCACTTCAAAATGTACTCCCTAGAAACTTCAAGCTTGCCCAAAAAATAAAAAACAAGACGAAAGCACCACCTAATGTCATTTCATGGTTAAATCTGTGCCTTTAAAGTAGTGTGGACTTTTTCTACATCTTATTCTGCTTACAAAATCAAATAAAACACACCAAAGATGCCAACAGACTCACTTCACAAAACATCACATCATCAGCTAACCTGAACCACAGGTGCATCTATAACACCTGAAACACTGAATAATAATGATCACTCAGAAAAACAAATTATGCCATATATACAATTATTTTCAACTGTATTTCTATGTACTATTAATTACAATCTTTATAAACTCTTGCAGTTGTATTTCTGAGCTTTAAAAATTCAAACAGATCTACAGTCTTTGTACTTACGCTGCTTTCAAGCATTTCCTAGATATGCACACATGCATCAAAAAACAAGAAGCGATCTTACACCTTTTGAAACTTAAGTGCTCTGACCTTTCCGCTCTGAGCGTCTCTTGCGTCGCCGTTTGAATCTGGTCCTGATGAGACAGTAATAGGCCTCCATACAGTGCGTGGCATCCAGAACCAGGGCCATGACCCACAAAGCCGAGTTAGAGAAAAACTACCTGCCTTATCTGCCCTGTTCTCCGTTTATAAGCCTCACGGTGAAGGTGTGAGCTTCAGACCCTTCCCTCTCTAAGCTCTACCACACAAACACACACGCCAATACACGCGTGGTCTCCTGCCCCTCCTCTCCCTTTACTACTTATGTGAGAGAGAGAGAAAAAGAGAGAGAGAGAGAATGAGGGATCATGGGAAAGCTGTGCAAACAGCTTGCAAGGTTAGACGAAGTAGAGAGAGAAAGAGACCACTGGAGATTTTATGCTGGATTTTTGTTTTCTAATTTGTCTTTTCTAGGATGTGTGCTGTTTATGCCCTGCTAGTTTTACCTGAGGTAACAACAGTCCACTGTCATCAGCACATGCATGGATGACATCACACAGGCCTGAGCCAATCAAGGCCCAGCTACATAGTAGATAAAAAGAGCATGAATTTACTCCCTTGATGCCCCAGGCAAGACTCTCAATGAAACAGCTTTGAACTCCACTAAAGCATTGTTTAAAAAAAGAAATATTTCTTCTTTAAAAAAATGATATATGATAGCAAGCTGGAAGAATAATTATAAACGTTTAATCTAGAAAACATATTCTTAAAGGAATAGTTATTTATTTATTTTTATAATTTTCCCCCAAAATGAAAATTGGCCAATATTTTACTCATCCTCAAGCAATAATAGGAGTATATGACTTTCTTCTTTCAGCCAAAACAGTTATATTTAATAATATCCTGATTCTTTCTAGCTTTGGATAGTGCCTCATGTTTAAAGCTACAAAAAAGCGTCATTTTGGGGTGAACATTTTGGGGCATACTATTCTTTTAAGGTTTTAGAAATGCTAAACTTCAAGATGTGAAACAACAGCCAAACCTTAGGTAGTAAGCAATACTTACACTGTAAAAAAACACATATGCTGGGTCACTACGGCAATCCCCTTAAATCTTGTGTTTGTTAAAAGGTATAGCAGCTCTACAGTGACAACCAAAATTGCACATTTTAGACAATTTTTCTGATGTGTACAGTAAGGTTTAATTTCCTAACATTTGTTCACGCATTAGGTATGCATTAACAAAAACAATTGTAAAGCATTTATTAATCTAGGTTAATTTATAAATATGCTACTGTTCAGTTTATTTATGTTCGTTTATAAAAGCAATCCATGTGAAACTTAAACATGTTAATGTACATGTAATTTACATTATACTTAAGAAATAGGGGTGTTACGAGACACTTACTCCTTGAGATGAGACGAGACATGAGATTGGGTTCACAAGAACAAGATTTTTACACTTTTTAAGAAATCCTAAAAATTCATAAAATATATGAATGGGAAACTGAAATTTATTTAACTAATCTAAGACTATCTCTAACAATTATTTTGGTAATTAACACTAAAGTAATTTTTTGGAAATACAAATAGGCGCAAGTGAGCAATAACTTTTAAAATTACATATAATAATGATGAATCAATAATAATTGGTTCAAATAAAGTATCAAAACCGAGTAAACACGTTGTTTTATAAAACAAAACATTAATATGTACGTAGTAATAAAAATGTAATAAAAACCAGCGTTATTTATAATATCAAATGCCTGCAGAGGGCGCTAGCAGCTCGCAGATGTTATCTTTACTTTCATTTTAGATTGAGAAAATGCAAACAACATTTAAATCCATGTAATATTCGTCCAACTCAATAGAAATGATACAGCCACCGAATGAGGCTTTAATCTGCAGAGACACTTAACATCTGATACTGATCAACAGACAAACACAATGTGTCTCAGACTTTATATGACAATCATTTTGCAAAATCTTGTCACACCCTTAACAAGAAATAATATATGATGTAATTGTTTTATTTATTGTTATATTATAATATGAGATAAAATGAAAGAGAACACATAATGCAATTATATATGCACCAAATGCACATATATTAAATATAAGTGTCTATAAAAATATTAAGTATTAATAATCATAAAGCAGTGTGATGAGTGTCTGTTTTATATCAGCTACCTCGTATAAAAAAAACTAAAGGAAAAACTCTTCCGCCATCATGTGGCCAAAGCAAAGCACTGCACTATTCTTAAATGAAAATTCTGTCATCATTTACGCACTCTCATGTTGTTACAAACCTGCATACATTTCTTTGTTCTGATGAGCACAAAGGACGATTTGTTGAGAAATGTTGAGACAGAAAATATGTTTGTGAAAAATCCCACATAAAGGATAATAATCTCTTATACATCATTCAGAAATAAATAACTATTTATCAAAGTTTATCATTTGCATGTGTTTCTAAAACTTGCAAATGTTAACATTCAAGCCATTTTAAACTATTTTAGCGCAAGATGATGTTAAAGTGAGCTGTTTACTGTGCACAAAGACACAGAAATATAATCAACTACAAACACTTAAGTGCATGCATGGAGACATGCATTGCATTTCAAAAAGCACACACACACAAAATCTCAATACGCTTGACCGGACACATATGTGCAAAAATATCTGGAAAATCACAGTCTTGGCAAGGTTTCTCATAAAAACAGTCACTTATGTCTTAAAGTGAACGCAAACCGATCAAAAGAAATCAGATGTGCATATGGATCCGTGCTTATTCAGTCTTAAAGTGACAGTACCCTCAAAAAATCTGCTTATGTTTATGTCATTATACAACAAATGGTAAATCACTTCTGTTGTTTTAAAAAGATGAATTATATTTAATTTATAGAATGAATAAGACCGTGTTATTATTCATTTGATTCTTGTTCCTAAATACTGTTGTAATACTTTATTTTTAACCTTGGTCTTTTCTACTTTTGCTTATAATTTCTTGATTTCATTTTCTTTATTTTCCTTTTTTGCGGATGCAAAAATTATTGGATCAACGACTCAAAAACCATAATGTAATCCATTTAATCACTACTATATTGTAAAATGATGTGAATTTGAGAGTAGGCATTGAGGTCCACCCTATTTCATCGATGTCCACTTAGTTTAAAATTCCTGGCCTCGCCACTTGTACAGTGTATACAATTAACCAACACTTATAAATACACTTCTTACACTACTAAACTCATTAAGTACCACATAACATACAGCTATACAACATTATTATGACCAATATCAATAAACTGCTGATGGCCCTCAAGTCTCACAGGCCAATAAAGATGTGTGGGTTTCACGGCTGTTAAGCGCCCTCTAATGGAATCAAGTGGAACTACAGCATTACATCAAAGACGTTCACAATATGAAAATAGTAATGCATTACTATTGCAGTTTATTTATTTACATCAGTGGCTTCCACTCATCTAAATCAAAATGTATACATTCAAGATAATCATGTTCTGAATGCCCAAATAATGAATAAAAAGAGAAAATATCTGATTCATTCCTGTAAACAGCATTTCACACATTTCAGACAAACAAAAACATTTGCACACTATCCACAGTACATGACTGTACACTATTGAAATGGCAGGAGAAGCTGGGATGTATGCAATCTGGTTACAAACCTGGCGAAAAACAGGACTATTGCCAACCAAATGAGTTAAGTTTACTGACCAAGTGATTTATAAACCGAGACCTGTGTGGTAATGAAGTGAATGAAGAGAGTAACGGATATATATTTATAAAAAATCAGAAGATACATACCTCAGTTTCCACTTGCTGTCAGCACACCAGCTGTACCACCAGTTGTTCTCCTAAACCTGCACAGAAAATATGACAGCAAATGTTAGTCATCATCGACCTAAACCAACATGTCTTCATATCATCCATCACCTCACATGAGATCTGCATATTTTAAAGCAGTTTCAGATTCCACATCAAGTTAACAGACCACATGGATCTTTATCGATCCAAGTTCCTGAATCTCTTTATATGAAGGTTAGCACCGTTAAACTATGATCTCACCACTGTGCTAAACAAATCAGTCGTATCTATGAGAACAACGCGACCTCGGCTGCAATTGTCCCTTGTAAAAGTACACTGAAATAAAAAAGGGAAATAGGAAAGATAAGTTCCTCAGTCCAAAGCCACAGACGGACGATCCCAGCCAAGCAAAGAGAGACGGAACAATAACAGCATGGAGGAAAGATAAAACACAGATGGGATCATCTGAATTTTTACAAATGTCACACACTGTTCGAAAAAAAAATCTTTCCTAGGTGTCACTTGCTATGTTGCCATTACCCTTTAAATTGCGCAAATTGAAATAGCGATTTGAAAACGCACCCAAAGGAAACCCGGCAAATTTGCATAAAAGTTTTTACTCTCAAGTAAGGTGGTTTACCAGGCAATTCCGAAAAGGAATATAATGCAAAACTATTTTTTTTTTCAATTTACAGGTCACATGACATGCGTAAAAGCCACATGATTATTCAATAAATTAAGTATGGTTTTTTTTGCAACATTTACAGATACAAAAAGTATAGTTCATATCATATTTAAAAATCTGATGGATCACATATGAAAATTCAAATTAAGATCCTATAAGAAGAAAGGGGAAAAGATTACAAAATAAGATTACAAGCATATTAAACATATGTCACAAATTGTGATCGTTTTAATAGCTTTCTTGTTAACAGACACTGAAACTATATCAAAGTACAAATTCGTATTTTTCGCAATATCCACCTTTTTCTCAAAAAAGCATATAAGGAAGTAAGTGATGTGACGGATTTCCTTCTTTGTGCGAGACGTCCGTTTCAATAGCCAGCCGGTAGAAACCAGTGTAGTGGGAGCACGCATAAAACATGATTTAAAAACAGTTAATATTTACTACACCAAATTCAGAAGTGGCTTGATATATGAAGATATATTCAATCATTTTGTGTTGTTGATCGAAGGTGACGGGTCTTCAATGCGCAATTATAAAAGCACAGAGACATACCAGTATCTTTACAATGGGAAAGTCAGTCGAGCGCTTGTACATGGAATTTACCAAGACTTTGTGTTTTTAACCATTTCAGGGGCTGGTTTAAATGTCACAGCTGTCCCTCTGGTTTAAACGGCAATTTTTAATGGACTTCTTTGAGTTTTTATGGTGACACGTCGAGCTTCAGGCGGTCCGACATTCGGCAGCATCTTTATCATTCAACACATTGTAAGTTATTTGAACAATAATAAACATATTCAACTACTACATGTAATAATTATTGTTTTTGTTTTATGAAAATATTATTACATCACTTCTTACGCACTAGGTAAGGGATAATGTAGAGGGAGCCGGTAGTTATCGGAAAATAAGCCCCGACAGTGTGATCAGGACGTGAAGCGGAGGGTCTTGTATCACACTGAAGGGGCTTATTTCCCGATAACTACCGGCTGCCTCTACATTATCCCGCTTATTACACGGCTACTTGCCACATAAGAAAAAAACTGGACATGAATATGAATTTGAAACATTTTATTGGCATATTTGTTTTAAATTAACATTTTTATCCTTCCGCGAAACTTTGCACAGAAGCATAAAATAATACCTTATCACAATACCTTATTAAGATCCTCTGCTTCATACCTGTCTGTCTCCATTTTTTTCTCTTTTAGCCAGTCTTTGAGAAGTTTTAATGCCCATTCTGTATTTTTTTGTGCGTTGGCTTCGTAGCTGTCATGCTCTATTTTGTCAAGTTCAGTCTCAGTAAGCTCTCTGTGTCTTGTCGTTGTTCGTTCTTCTATCCACTGTTTAAATGTTTTGTTTCCGTACATGTTAAAATTAATGTCAAACTTTTTCCATTCTTAATTGTGGTTGTCCAGTGTTTGTCACAAGATGGCGCCAAACAGTAATCTTTGTTGGCGCGGAGGGATTTTAAACATACAAGTAGTACTACCGGCTATGCGTTATTACTTTGGAGCGGTTATTATTTGAAAAGAACGAACCTGCAAATGTCTCAACTGACCAATCAGAATCAAGCATTCCAGAGAGCCGTGTAATAAGTGGAGACATGAGCTTAGGAAATTATTTGCTTATTTTTAAATTATTTGCTTTTTCATTTAAAACATAACAAAAGTACGCTCAAACACATTACGAACTATTATAAACATTAACTAAGCAGATTATGTCATATATATTCTGTACTGTAATGGCATTTTTATAATAATATATAGCAGAATAAATAAATCTGCATATTTTTATCAGCATAATATAAGTTGTTTTTAAACAATTATTGTATTTATTGTTTACTGGCAGTTTCTATGAAATGTTTTACTGGATGGATTTGTAAATCCAGATCATGAGTGCATGCGCGCCACATACACATTACGTTCTTGTGCTTGTATTATGGTTAAAACAAATATTTTGTAGAGGTTTACTGCGTTTGTATTAGCTATTATGGCAACTCCTAACTGCACAAATTATGTCGGTCTTCCTGGATTTCATAATAAAACATAAAAAGCCAGTCAAAACGGCACACTTATGTCCTTTGCAATAGACTACCTTTAGCTTTATAAACAAGTCATAAACAAGAGCGCTCAAAGATGGCAGCGCCCACATTTATGTGGATAGTGGACTTTAGTGGGTAAGCTGACCAATCGGAGGGCACTTTACAGATCGATGAGCTTTGTAACAAATCAGAGCGTTTGAGGAAGGAAGAGAAATCTGGAGCAAAAAAAATTGATGGTATGTGGAAAATATTTTTTTTACCACGCGAACACATTGTATTAAATCAAATACACAAATAACGTTTTTTTATAATCAAAATAAGTGCACTTTAAAAGACCTTTTAAAAGAGTACTGCCCCCAGTGACAGCTTGGGACCATTTTTCTTACAGTTAAAACTAGACAGGCATTCACAGCCCAATTTATTTACTAGTATGTGTACATCTTCAAATGCTTGAGGAAGAGCTAAAACAGGCCTTCTTTCAGGTCATGGACTTATTGCTTGCATGGCCAGAAACAGCTGAAGCCAAAACAGCAGCAGGAAGCTTTATAGAGGAAAAATAACAGCAGTCCAATAAAATCAGCGGAAAACCGTACAGCTCTGTTTCTTTAACCCTGACAGCCACCACGTGTCCACTGAGAATACACTGAGAGTAAATGCCCACACAGGACAGCATCTTGCCATTGCATGCACGCAAGTGTGTTTTGTTTGGACGGATCAGATTGAGAAGAAGCAGGGAGTCGAAACTTTCAATTACGGGCCTGAGTTTACAGACTACAGTAAATGACTAAAACACACGCTAAAACTTTCTCTACTTTCTCAATAAAGACTGAAAGGTTTTGTGGATGTTAAAGGTTCTTCATAGAGTCTGACAAAGACTTTTATTTTTTAAGACTCTAGACTGCAAAACATAATTGCACATCTGGGTGATTTTCATGAAATCTAGATTTAGAAGGTGTCGAGCATCAGATTTTTTTTATTTTATTTTTGCACATATAAGATTAAGGTCTGAACTTATTATGAACATTATTTTTAGAGGATTTAAAATATATTTCCTATAGAATCATTTACATTATTTAGATTATCATTATAAAAAATTATCATTATCGCAACATGATATTACATTAAATATATGCATTTACAAACTAATGTTTCGGTAATGAGAACTAAAAAGTTGTCTAGGTACTATGACAAACAAAATTTCAACTTTTATCTGGAGAGAAAAAATAAGAACTGCTTACCTGGTAGCCATCTTGAGTGTTACAGTCAATTATGTCCCTTACAACAATTTTTGTTTTTAATGTTAGTTCCTTGAGGTCTTAAACAATGATTGAAAATTGTTGCGGAGGATGAGAAAATTGATCTTGGACACATTTATATTCCTTATTATTGTCTCTACATTTACCAATGATCACCAAATACCACATGTTTCTTTACTGTAAATGTTTATAGCATAACATGCACTGAAGCTTTAGATTTTTTAGATTTTTTTATTATAAATATTTCCATGTCAAAGAACCCTAATCCAGTCATGGACACGTTGCGGTAATGAAAATTTTCCCCTTAAATGTGGAAAAAAATAACAAAATTGGTTTGTATGATGTTGCAAAATAGTATATGAAGAGATGAATTTATTAATTTTTTTATTAAAATGTTTCATGACACTTCATAAGTCTAATTTCGCAAGAATCGCCCATCTGCTTTGGATGTAAGCTCAATTTAATGTATAAATCTAATATATAAAACAAAACTATTTATTTCAAAATCATAAAACAACCAACAAGAGAGAGTGAGCTACAAGTACACTTTTTGGAACACAGGGGGCACTGTTGCCTCACTCCTGCTGGTTTCTTTTCACATCCCAAATAATTTTTATCTTACAGCAAAAGATCAAAACAAGCCCACACATGGCAACACTCCAGAACTCTAGCATGCATAAATAAATACTCTGACAGAAGACAAATAAGAAGTAAGAGATATGTTTGAGAAGCATTCCAGCTTACCGCCTGGCAACAATGCCTAAATCCCAATTCTTTGCAGACACAACAATAGGATAACATGCACTCCTCAGGGTCAGATTTTATTGCTCTACGGCAAATAGTTTTTGAAGGTTGAACGACAGCATCAACAAAATAGCCAGAAGGCAGCACAAAATTATGCAAACCGAGATAAAACGTTTCCTGCGAAGAGCAAATAAGAGAAATATTAGTGATGCAAACAAACAGGAACATTACTGACTGCAATGTGCATCAGGACCACTCCGTAACCACAGACCACAGTATTCGGCGGGAGATATTTAACCAGCGCAGACAGTCAGGCAACAGGCTCCACGGCCAAACTAAACGGGATGCAGGAGTTACAAACGCTTGGCAAAAGGCCGCTTTGGATGAAAGTGTTTGGTAAGTAAATAAATGAAAATATTAAAAAAGGTACAGTATTAGATCTGCTCGTGCATTTGATGTTATATTTTTGGCTCATGCAATTTCAATGACCATTCTCATTTTCTCACTTTCAAGTATTGCACATGCACCGTGCTTTCATAACCTGCAATTATTCGCAACGCCTCTACAGTGTGTGATTGCTTTTAAAAGATCAAAGCAGATCAGAAGAGACCCACTTTAATGTCGCTAACGAAAATCCACAAAAAGAGCTCTGCATTGAGGAATTAAAAAAAAAAGGTGACATAAATCACAATTCCAGACCTGAAATAAAAATATAAAAGGAGACTGTTATTAGCAGGTGACCCAAGTGAGATCCCTGATGTGTTTAAACGGCACCTTAACTGATCCTGTACACTCTCAGAAAAAAGGTACAGAAGTTGGGACGGGGACGGTACCTTTAAAAAACTGTACCTTTAAAAAAGGTCCTAATGTGTACCAACTTTTAGGAACAAAATTTTACTTTTTAAAAAAGGTACTGCCCCAATTGCAACTTTTTCACCTTCTTGTACCTTAATGGACTGTAGCTTAAATGGGACAGCGCTGTGTTAGCAATGCAAAGGTCCGGGAACACACTTACTGATAAACAAATGTACACTGTCAGTAAAAATGGGCAGAATATGTACCCCAGCTGTCACTGCGGCTATACCCTTTCAAAAAGTACAGCTTTGAACCTAAGGATTTCATTTTAGTGCATATTGGGTACATATTTTGATCATTTTGTTCTAACAATGTAGGTCGTTACGGTACAGTAATCTACCCAAAATTGTATTCTGTTTTGTATTCCTGTAAAGGTACAAAACGGAAACACAGGGCACAAACCCAATGACAGAAAAGTTTCAAACCTGTATAGCTTGAATGCTTTGAAATTAGCTTTGGATAATAAAGCATCTGCCAAAATGTAAAGTATGGTTGAAGCCTGCAGGTGCAATACTAACTTCGTCCTAATGGGGGTGCTAGTGCTCTGACTCACAGAAACGCAGTCAAGTCAATTCAAATTTATTTATATAGTACTTTTTAACAAAGTTGCATTGTTTTAAGGCAGCTTTACATAAATAAATGATAGAAAACAAAATGACAGACCAAAATATATGGTATTATGGCAAATCTTATTGTCCTCATAAATTGATTATAATAAGTGCTGGGAAAAGATTAATCGCGATTAATCGCATACAAAATAAAAAGTGATTTTTGCATAATATATAAGTGTGCGCTGTGTGTAATTATTATGTATATATATAAATACACACACATTCATGTATGTATTTAAGAAACATTTGCATGTGTATATATATTTATTTATATTTTTATATATTCTATATTAAATGGATATGTAAATAAAAATGTTCTGAAATTAGGGATGCACCGATACCGATACTGGTATCGGGTATCGGCCTCGATACCACATTTTCTAAAGTACTCATACTCGTTAAAAGTCCCCGGATACCAGGGATCGATACCACGGTCTGAGAAATGTCTATGTTTGAGTGGCGTGTAAGGGGTTAATGCCTCTTGTGTTGTCCAAAGAGGCAGAGTTTACAACAAACTGGAAAACTAGTCCCTTGTTTTTTTGTTAAATTATATGACTAAAGCTGTTACCTGTAAATTTAAATCATGTTTTTATTAAGTACTCGGTATCGGCAAGTACTGAAATGCAAGTACTCATACTCGTACTCGTATTCCAAAAAAGTGGTATCGGTGCATCCCTATCTGAAATGTATATATGTATGTGTGTGTGTGTGTGTGTGTGTGTGTGTGTGTTTAAATTTATACATAATAATTACACACAGTGCAGACTCATATATAAGGCAAAAAATGACTTATTTTGTATGCGATTAATCTTTTCCCAGCACTAATTATAATCTAATAAAAATTGACATTTAATCAATTATTATGATAAATAACAAGCATTGTATTTGACTAGAAAAGCCTTTCCATACATTAAATGAAGAAAAATTATATAAGGGTAGTTTTTGGAACATAAAATTTTCCGCAGAGAAAGCAAACCTGTATAAATGTATTTGAAAACGAAGGTAGATATTTTGAGGAATGTTTGTAACCAAACCGATCATGAGCCCCATTTACATCCATAGTCGGAAAAATGAATATTATGTTAGTGAATGTGGCTCATTAACGGTTTGGATAAACTATGCCTTTAAGACTGTCACTGAACCATAAAAGCTATATTAGCAGAATTTACAAAAACCCCAAGCTACATAAACCCTAAGCTAGACAGGAAAAGGAGATTTTTACTGCATGTATGAAAGACTGCATGCAGAAAGCTGCCGAGATGATGGTACAGTACAGTGCACATGGAATGCATAGACTGAACGGAGGCATTGTCCCTGTCAGTCATCACCAGACTTAAGAAAACTTCCTCCGGCGACAGAACCTCTAAGTTAAGGAAAGACGAGAGAGAGAGAGAGAGAGAGAGAGAGAGAGAGAGAGAGAGAGAGAAGAGAGAGAGAGAGAGAGAGAGAGAGAGGAGAGAGAGAGAGAGAGAGAGAGAGAGAGAGAGAGAGAGAGAGAGAGAGAGAGAGAGAGAGAGAGAGAGAGAGAGAGAGAGAGAGAGAGAGAGAGAGAGGAGAGAGAGAGAGAGAGAGAGAGAGAGAGAGAGAGGAGAGAGAGAGAGAGAGAGAGAGAAAAAGAGAGAGATCCAGACAGACTATTTTGCCCAAAGGGAATCGGTCTGTTTTCAGTCTGCAGAGCATCGTAAGAAGAACCGTGTGCCTATCTCCGCTGCCAGGCTGTTTCCACCCCCCTTCCTCTCCGAGCAAGCCCGCTGGCAGAGCGAGCAGGAAATATAGAGCCATTACAAGGCGAAAAAGACATGAGGGGAAAATTACTGCTGCTGCCCCGAGTGTGAACTTCCGACAGCCGAGTCGGATATTACATTTATTTAAAGATTCCTGGCTAATATCCTCCGTAGCCCTTTTTCCACAAGGCACCGGGCACCGTTGCCCTCACCGTCGCAAGTACAGGCACAGAACAATCTGACAAACATATCAGAAACGTGTAAACAACCGCACAAAGTGTACCTTGGTAAATGAACTCCTCTGCGATATCCACAATATCTGCTCCTGTGGTGAAAGCATAGGTATCGGGGGACGTGCGATAGCCTGGTATTGCTTTGTAAGTGCAGAAGAAAACGGATTCCTTTAACAGACGTATGACCTTCTCTTATTCTCTAGTTACACCGCAAGAGAGGGGAAGCTTCGGCCCATTAGCAAGAGTCATTAACGCGGGTCTAAGTGAAAACACTACGACACAATAGAAGCTGTCGTAGATTCGCTGACTCCAAAGGAGGATTGCATTGAGTCAGGAGCTGTTAAAGAAGAAAACAAAGCTTCTCTCCGTAATTGCACTTTTTTTTCCCCTGCATGCAAATTTTGGTCAAGGCACTACACTACTGCTGGTTTGAATTTGCAGTGCACAAACTAGGTACAGGAATACGGTCTCTTAAGAAAACAACCGCTTGTTCCTACTGGGGAGCCTAAACAATCAATCACATCAGTTGTCACGGGACTACTAAAGCATCATCTCATTCCTAAGGCCTAAAAATCTAGATCTGTTTTTGCACCCTCACTCTTTACTTGACAGATTGGGGTGGTTTGTTGATGCTGCGTTTCAATATTCCCTGAGGCCTGCTATTTGGGTCAAATCTCTAGAGATTTAAGACTGGATGGTGTGCAGAAAGCAGCTGGACGGGACAGCAGGTGAAATCTGCACTTCTGAGGCCAGGGGCGTTTATGAACTCTGCCACCTCGACACTGATTCAGACCTTCAGGGGGCATGAAAGCTCAGTAGATGACTCTTAAAGGTAAATGGGTTATTTGTCAAGATGCTGTAAGTATGACGCTGACATTAGCTTATTTGTCTTTTTTGTACACTACGTTACTGCTGCATTTATTATAATGGTCTGTTTACAATCTTAAAGATTTCACTAATTAATTTTAATATTACTTATGATATTATTCTACACGGAAATAAATTTGAACACCTCCATGTACTTCATTCTAAACTTTATTCAAAATTGCCATGCTCTCAGTGTTTCTTGAATTTTCTGTATATTCTTTGTTTCTATTCAATGTAAAGCTGCTTTGTAACAATGAACAATTGTGAAAAGCACAATATATATTTTTTTTATTGGTAAGAGCCATGTCACACTATCAAATCAAACTTTCTGATCCACAGATTTCAGAAGTTGGGCTTATGCTAAAACAAACTTACAGTGATACAGTGCAGCTTGCAACAAATAATGTCTCCCATGATAGGACCTCACTCACTCACTCAATTACTTACTAACTCACTCAATTACTTGCTGGCTCACTCACTCACTAACTCAATTACTCACTAACTCACTCGCTCATTTACTTACTAACTCACTTACTTACTAACTCACTCACTTACTTACTAACTCACTCACTTACTTACTAACTCGCTATATTACTTACTAACTCGCTATATTACTTACTAACTCACTATATTACTTACTAACTCGCTCACTCACTCGTTTGCTCACTTACTAACTTGCTTGCTCGCTTGCTCACTCAATTACTCACTAACTATCTCACTCACTCACTTGCTTACTTACTATCTAACTTTCTAACCCACTTACTTACTAACTAACTCACTTACTAACTAACTCACTTACTAACTAACTCACTAACTAACTCACTAACTAACTCACTTACTAACTATCTCACTTACTAACTAACTCACTTACTAACTAACTCACTTACTTACTAACTAACTAACCCACTAAATCACTCACTCACTCGCTAACCCACTCACTCACTAACCCACTTACTAACTAACTAACTAACTCACCTACTTACTAACTAACTAACCCACTAAATCACTCACTCACTCGCTAACCCACTCACTCGCTAACCCACTCACTCGCTAACCCACTCACTCGCTAACCCACTCACTCGCTAACCCACTTACTTGCTAACTAACTCACTAACTAACCCACTTACTTACTAACTCACTTACTTACTAACCAACTTACTCACTCACTCACTCACTCACTTACTAACTAACTCACTAACTAACTAACTAGCTCACTAACTCACTACCTCACTAACTAACTAACTTATTAACTCACCTACTTACTAACTAACTAACCCACTAAATCACTCACTCACTCGCTAACCCACTCACTCGCTAACCCACTCACTCGCTAACCCACTCACTCGCTAACCCACTCACTCGCTAACCCACTTACTCGCTCGCTCACTTACTAAATCACTCAATTACTCACTCACTTGCTCAATAACTCACTCACTTTTTACTCACTCACTAACTAACCCACTTCCTCCCTCACTCATTTAGCCACCCACTCACTCACTCAATCACTTTCTAACCCACTTACTAACCCACTCACTTGAAATTTGGAAGTAATAAAAACATTCAGTAATTGCAAACCACTCACTCACTCACCTCACTCGAAGTTTGGAAGTAAGAAAAACATTCAGTAATTGTAAACCATTGTGGTATTTTTGTTAATTTCAATATATTGTGCAGCCCTAACACATGCAAGCATGCACACACTCACTCTCTCACATATGCAGTCACACACACACCCTCACAAGAGCACACAAAAAACAAAACACAGCTCCAACAAAGCCTGCTCTGTGAATGTAAGTGAATGAAGCTAAATGTTTTGCTTTTCAGCAGAAACTGAAACCCTTTGATAACTGAGGTCCAGCACAAAACTGTGACAATCCAGACAAGTTACACCTCTGAGGATAAGATCTCTTTCTCAACACCGCTCTTGTTGGGGGCAGAAGAACAACGCTCCTGAGATTTTCCCATGCAGGATCTGCAGAGGTGCTCAAGCTAGTGTTACAAACGTTGCGGTTAAGTAGGACAGGAGTGTGTGAAAGAGAAAGATTGCGAAAATGGGGAAGAGGGATCTCTGTCACCAAGGTCTTAAAGAGAATCTGGGAAAGTAGTAGGACTGAATTGGCTGAAGTATATTACTTTTTTTTGTCTAATTTATATTTCAGAGGACATGAGGAGACCAGAGAGTTATCCTGAAGAAAAATCTTTATCTGCAAAATACCAAAAGTTTCTGTTGGTATTTCAAATCTCATCGTTAGATTATTTAACCTGAATTTCACAGACTGGGGAAAACATTTTCTTAACAGTACTGAATGTTTTGTCTGATGGGTAATCTCACTGATCAAAACAAAAATTGAGGTTTTAATAACACAAAAGTGTCTAAATATACATAGAAAAATGGACCAAGAGTGAACTTAAGACCTAATGATTTGAGGTTACTGCAGGAGGTAAAGAAAAACAGGAACAAGCATTATGTACAGCATTCAGGAAACTGCTGTGATGTAAAGGAAGGCGTTGGTTTTTAAGTTGGCTGCCTGTCTGCCCAGCATCCATCTCTCCAATCAGTGAGTGGCTCCAAAGCAAACAGCCGTTTCCGCTGGACATGGAAGTAATGGGGCTTATTCCCAAACACCGTGAGATCTGCATCCATCTACAATAATGCTTAAACACAAAGTCTATAAAGTATATAACCAAAGTGTGGACCGCAGGGGTCAAGAGTGCCATTTTGGCCAGCTGACTTATCTCCATAGCATAAGCTCCAACATCAACATCAGACTGCACGCTTATCTCTCTATCCCTCACTCTTCCACAACATCTGGACATCCACAACACTTCAAGCGTGAACACGAAGCAACGACTGAAACCCACAAAGGGTTCCTCCAATCTGCTGTTTATCATCAGAGAGAAATTATGTTTGAAGAAAACCTCATTAACCCCGCCTGCAATTCAGTGACACAGGGAGCCCAGAGGATGCTGGAGGTGTTAAATCACTTTAGAAAGGTTCACAATAGTGTAAAAATAAATCAAATCAATCATTAGCATACAGCCACCATCATCATGAACTTCTGAGGTAGAGGATGATCCGCACAAAAGCAAACAGAAAACCTGGATGTTTTTGCACGTTCCCCAGTATTTATTTTCCACCGGGAGGTTTACTTTAGCATATTGCTTTATGTTTATCTTTCCTACCCTTGAGCTGTCATTAAACGCATAAAGTCCCATATTTATGTTTTACATTCTTTCATGACAAGCCTCTCGTGTGCCAAATCGTTTTGAAACATTTACAAGCTCATTGAGACATCAGAAGCCAGAAGAGTGCTCTTGTAATACTGCTTTTCAATGCTTACAAACGCTTTGACAAAAAAACACTGCATGAAGCCAGCGGCTTGAGGTTACATAAGAACTGCATAAGAGTATACGAGTGATAAACCAGGGAACTCTGTGTACCAGGGTATTTTAATACCATCAAGGATATATTCAGGACGTGGAGCAGATGGAAAGAGAGAGTGTGTCTAAAATCACAACTACCAACTTACATTTATATTCATGCATTTGGCAGTTGCTTATATCCGAAGCGATTTTAAGCGATATTAAATATTATTTTGCACTGTTAACGCAAAGCTACAATGAATATTACATTATTAGTGTCCTGAAACAGTTGTGTCACTTACAACATGTCACATGGGCACTAGGGTGGTGATGGTTGTCATAACCACCGCATCACCGCAGCGGTAATAAGTGCGATCCGCGGTTGTGTGCACATCACAAACTATGAAAAATAAAAAGTACAATCTCGCTCAGTGACATGTATTCAAGTTCGTGGAAACACAAATAGCCGCCCATTCATACCGACAGCGGTGTCAGCCATGCAAGGCGCCATCCAGCTAGTCGGGAACATAGACTGTAAAAAAAGATGGAAGACGCCTGTTCGCTAGGGTTGCCGCGGTGACAGAATTTTCCCACCGGTTAATCGGCGCGTCACAAACCTGGGAGGGGCTTATAAATGCGCATGCAGACGTGCACATTTTACTTTCGCTTTTGAATTACGCAACTGTTTGCGTGCAATGCGAGTGCAACAGCTGGTTTACTTAAGTGCTTGAGTCAATGTGCGCAGGTAATTCTCACAGAACCCGCCAGTCCCAAGCAGTGCCACCGGCTACTTCTCCATAAAGCGCTGCATGAATGATGGGTTTATTATTTTTCTTGATGAAAAACACAACAACAAAACAAACATGAATGATCTCGCTTATATTATAACAAAAACGAGTAAGCACGCGGCTTCTGCCCTCGTGTGGTCGGTCAGCTTGCCTCGCACACTGACATAAATAAATGAAACCTGACACCGGCTGCTCTGTGACGTGATGCGCGTTCAGCTCCGCTGAATTCAGGCAGCAGACACATTCAGTTGTTAGTGTGTTTGCTCTCTCTAACGAAACTAAATGATTTAATTACACGAAAATATCAAAACGACAGTGAAAGACGGTGTCGCTGTGGGCAAGTAACCGGTGAGAGGCTAAAGCACCGGTAATCACCGTTTCACCGACTATCGCGGCAAGCCTACTGTTTGCTCACTTCCATTGGTGAAAAGTAAATCCGCCAGTGTCCCGATACGGCGCTGACATCTTGGGTCTTGAGTCTGCGCAGTAGCGATTTTGGGACCAGTCCTGCGCAGTAGTGAGGAGAAAGTAAAGCCGCAAAATCAAGACCCCGCCCTCGCTCTCGCAGAATGCGCATATGACACGATATCACAGCTGTCAATCATGATGTGACACCACCGTTTTTATAGCATTAAATAACTAACTAAACAAACTTATTTACAAACAAACATTTGAATTTACATCACCGTGATAAAAACTAAAGTAAATGGCAGAAATCAGCTTCGGAAAAAAGATAATTGAAGTGTAATTGCATTTTTTAGTTGGTCTCAAGTCCCATTGAATAACATTTGGAGGCGGGGTTTATGACCTATACTGGGACCAGTCACTGGGGGCGATCAAGACATTTTGGCTTCACTTTTCAGGGCTTGTGCGGCCCGCTTGGTCAGGAGCAGCTGGGGTTCGGTGTCTTGCCCAAGGACAAGCTGGGGATTGAACCACCAACCTTCCTGTTTGTAGACAACCTACATGAACCACTGCCACCCATGCAATGAAATGCAACGAAAGATGTTTCCATTTTGAGACACAGTGGTGGATGTAAATTTACCCTAGGATTCTGTTTTGTTACCCGGTTCACAAAATAAATGACATGCATTTCTATTCCAAAAATCAATATTCAGTGTTCATATTTTACATGCAAGACACCACCAATGAATTGTCTGCATAATCCATTATGGTGACATACTCCATCATCTCGCTTTAAACACATCGTCACTTCAGCCCGAGGATCTAATCAATTCAGTCAGAGCTCGGGTCAACTGTGCAGAACAACGGCAGCTGTGACGAGGTAATTTGGAGCCCCGGCGGCACCCACTGCCACAAGGTATTGTGGGTAATTCCTCAATGGCCCCTCAATGACAAATGGACTTTGTCTAAAATGGAAACACGGTCTGGTCTCACCTCAGCAAAGAAAATAATGAGATACTATTAAGAGGGCTCGGATACAGGTTTTTGCAATGACAATTAATGACAAAACAGATGAAAGCATCTCAAAGCTTCATAAGGCGTTTTCCTCCGTGTTAAAACAAAGCTAAGATCTAGCGCTGATAGATCTTACTAGACAGTCAGGAACAAAGCTTATATGTGGACTATGACTTGAGGAATTAATAAATCACATCACACAATAAATCACAGACATAATCCACAGCAGAAATGAGACCAAAGCCATTTTATGCATCAGGCCCTGAAATTACACCATAGGTCGGCCTTCTGTCCTCAATTTGAGTCCCCTGTACTACATTGCCGATGTGATTTCGACCACGACCTCTCTGACATTTAATTACATTTACCCTGTCCTTTAAAAGATGCAGCGAATTTGATAAGACATAAAATATAGATCATAGACTTTGCTGATATTGATTTTTGTCCACAGGATTGTAAAACGTGTCGTGGTTTGAAAAGGGCTTTGGTCGTGATGATCAACTACGACAGGTCATTTGTACAGAAAGACACCTGCGCTCATTAAAACATATGGATATTTTCCTTTAGAGAGCTCAGGGGATCATTCATCTCGCGCGTTTTTTCCCAACCTTTCCGTGAAATTTCCAAACTGCTGCACTTGCAAAACTTCCCAGGCCACCGAGCTGCTGAAGAGAAATGAATGATGTCCCAGCAAGTCGCTTGAGAAAAGACGAAAATACAGAGAAAAAGCTGAAGGCATGGAAATTAATATTTCGTATGGTGCAAAGCATCTGGAAAACAAAAGACATCAATTAAATGAAGAAAAATGCAGGGAGAGATTTGGCTGGAGAATAGTTCACATGCTTCACACATGTTTAACCGGTGGTGCACATGTGGTCTTTTGTTGTACAGTACCTATAACTAGGGGTAAAACTATATATGCATATACATGTATGCAATTGTGCAGTTGTCTTGGCACATTAAACACCAAAAAGTCAAATCAATATAGATTTCCAAACATTCTTGGCTTGGAAAACTGTAATGGGTAGGGATTTTGCATGCCGCAGTTTTGCTTCTCTTCATGTTATCCCAGACTGTAGATCAGATCTTTGTCAGGGCCATATTGTCTGACATTTGTATATACAAAAATCATTCTGGATTATTACAGTCAATGGAAGCAATTAAATGTTTTTGATGAAGCATCTAACGTGCCTAACAGCATTTGACTTTTCCACACACTATATAAATAAGCACGCAAAAAAGTAAATAAGAGAATTACATTTATAAAATAAAAGAATAAAAAATAAATAAGTAAAGAAGAAAATTACAGTTTTACTTGCGTCATAGCCCAGATATCAATGCAATACCATATTGCCAGATCCCTGCTGACTCCAGCCTGTATGTCTATCATTAATAACAGCTAAAATCAATGATAGGTTGACAAAAAAAAAAAATCATCACCCCAGCCCTAAATCTGATAAGATGATAGGGAATGTCTGCCCAGTACCAATGTGACACTCACAGTAAACAATCCTGAACTACTGATATGATATGACGTGTACAAGAAGTCTATTAGGGTCAACAGAAAGTTTTATAATGGTTCAGAATCTAAGGGAAATGCTATTATTTAAACTTCCTTAAAATGTACAGCTTGTACTTTTGAGATACTCCCTTATAAAGAAAAAACAGGTGCTTGAAGTTACAAACACAGTGCAGGTAGAAATGCTGAACTGATGTAATCTGTTACGAACGTTCCAGAGCCAGAAAACAAACAATGGAAAAGTAAAAGGGACTTAATTAGACATGAATAGACACTGAGGTCATGGTCGTTGTGTATTGGTCACCGGTGCCTTTGGCCGGCATGGCTCGAAGGGTGCAATGAGAAGTGTGGTGTAGTACAAAACTGTCTGATCCTATTAATGGACTAAAGCCTCAAAGCACCGCTCTCTCTTCACCTGCTCCTTAACAAACAAACTGCAGTTAACTCCAACAGGAGTGAATTACATACACAAGAATCTGAGCCATTGGTTTCTATTGCATGTCCAGAGGAAGAATAAGAGAGAGAGAAGAGGAGGTGAGAGAGAGAAAAAGAGAGAGAAAGAGAGAGAGAGAGAGAGAGAGCGAGAGAGAGAGAGAGAGAGAGAGAGAGAGAGAGAGAAAGAGAGAGAGAGAGAGAGAGAAGAAGAAAGGAGAAGAGGAGGAAGATGAAAAAGGAGGAAGATGAGAAAGAGAAGATGAGGATGAGAAGAAAGGAGAAGATGAGGATGAGAAGGAAGAGGAAGAAGAAAATAGGAGTAAGAGAAGAGGAGGAGGATAAGGAGGATGCGAGGATGAAGAGAAGAGGAGGATGAGGATGAAGAGAAGAGGAGGATGAGGATGAAGAGAAAAGGAGAATGAGGATGAATAGGATAAGAAAAGGAGGAAGAGAAGAGGAGGAAGATAAGATGAGGATGAAGATAAGGAGGAAGAAAAGAGGAGGACGAGAATTGGAGGAAGAAAAGAAAGAGAAGATGCAGATGAGAAGAGGAGAAAAAGAGAAGGGTGAAAAGAGAAGGAAAAGAAGAGGAGAGTAAAAAAGGAGGGATAGGAGGATGAGAAGAAGAGAAGAAGAGGAAGAGAAATGGAGGGATAGGACGATCAGTATAAAAGGAAGAGAAAATGAGGATGAGAATATGAGGAAGAGAAGGAAGAGAAGGAAAATAAGATGAGGATGAGGATGAGAAGAGGAGGAAGAGAAAAATAAATTAAGAGGAGAATAGAGAAGAGGAGAAAGAGAGAGAGAGATAAGAGAGGAGAAGAGGAAGATGAGGAGGAAGAAGAGACTAAGAGGAAGTGGAAAAAAGTAGAAAGAGGAGGATGAAGATAAGGAGGAAGAAAAGAGGAGGACGAGAATTGGAGGAAGAGAAGAAAGAGAAGATGCAGATGAGAAGAGGAGAAAGAGAGAGAGAGAGAGATAAGAGAGGAGAAGAGGAAGATGAGGAGGAAGAGAAGAGAATGATAAGAAGAGGGGGAAGAGAAAAGGAGGATGAGAAAAAGAGGAAGAGAATGAAGAGAAGTACAGATGTGAAGAGGAGAAAAAAGAGGGAGAGAAGGATGAAAAGAAGAGGAAGAGAAGAAGAAATTAAAAGGAGAAAGAGAGAGAGAGAAAGATAAGAGGAGAAAAGGGAGATGAGTAAGATGAGGAGGAAGAAGAGAATAGGAGAAAGTGGAAAAAAGAAGAAAGAAGATGAGGAGGAAGAGAAGAGAAGAGGAGGATGAAAGAGAAGAGAAGGATGGGGATAATGAGGAAGAGAAGAGGAGGATGAGAAAAGGAGGAAGAGAAGAGGGGGATGAGAAGAAGAGGAGGAAGATAAGAAAAGAGCAGGAAGATAAGATGAAAAGATGAGGAGGATAAGAATAAAAGGATAATAAAAGGAGGATTAGGAGGAACTGAAGAGGAGGAGGAGAAGAGGAGGATGAGGAGGAAGAGAAGAGGAAGATGAGGAGAAAGAGGGGGATGAAAAGAAAGAGAAGAGGAGGATGAAAAGAGAAGGAGGAAGAGAAGTGGATGAGAATGGGAGATGAGAGAAGGGGAGAGAAGGGAGAGAAAAAGGGATGAACAGAAACATAGAAGTAGTAAAAAATAGGAAAAGATGAAAAAGGGATAAAAAGCAAAACGGGCAAAATGGCAATGATTCAGTTATCCAAACACAAGTACATCAGAAGCTGTACATCTGAATTGGTTCTACTACAGTAAACAGCCTGTGAGCTCATTAAGACCTGACACAACAGAGCAAAAACAGCAAAAACGAAGCGATAAAGAGACCAACGGGTCGGACAAAAAGCCTGAACCCTCCCCGGCTGCAGTGAGAATGAAGAAATCATCAAGTTTGGATGCTGAGGCAGGCGGTCCAGTGCAGCGACTCAGCAAAACTGCCATCATGAGCTGAGGAATGAACTCCAACATCTCTTATTTCCTCCAGGAGGCAAACACACATCCCCAAAAAAAAAACACAGACAGCCAACATCATGCAAGGAAAGCATTCTCGCTCGATGTCATATCAGTGAGGCAGTTTTCCTCAGGTCCTCTGTAAGAGTTCATCTCTCTCACTTGGCTATTACGACTCAATTTCACGCTGATATACCGTGTTTATGGTCAACGGCTCCAGAATGACAATCAACTAAGATATTAGCATATGGTACAGCATGCAGCGGGTGGAAAAAACCTTTAATGAGCTGTTATGGTCTGTTATTAGCTTTATGCGTAGGAGGTGACGTTTATTAAAAAAAATTATGGATTTCTTAGACGTGTCCCAAACTGCCCGTGTAAACAGGCAGGGAAAGATTTCTGCAATAGCTGATGTGTTTCATTTGTTTTTTTGTAAAACATGTTCTCCTATCTCATAATGTAAACATCATTTTTGGGTGAACTCTAATATCAGCAAGGTATTTCTATGTAGATTCCCCCCAAACAGTGACTGAAAAACTGAATTTCTTGGCCTATAGTGGACAATTTGACAGCCACAGCTGCTTGTCTGGCCCAACTACGACAGACTCTTACTTAATTTCATTCGAGTACATTACCATTCCGATCATATTATGAGGTTGAGATGGGACCTCTAATGTCTGGGTTTAAAGAGAGAAGTGGAAAGGATGTAAAGGACATTGGAGTGGAGGGCATCTGCAGGGTGTTTACACTATCAGAGGACTGTGAATGAAAACTAGCGTGAAAGCATGGCCAGAATATTAATAGACAATGTCCACGTTGGTACAAGGACAAAATTTAGAAGCAAAGCACTAGTGTGCATGACTGTAGGCTACTTTTAACAAAACGGACCACCCTGGTCTCCCAGCCTGGTTTACGCTAGTTAGCTGGGGTAGCAGGCTGGTTTTAGAGTGATTTTGGACATGTTTTAGCTGGTACCAGCAAGGCTGAATTATTGGCAAGCTTGGCTAAGCTGGTTAGTTGGTCTTAGCAGATGAAAGATGCTGGTCCTCCCAGGCGGACCAAGCTGGTAAAGCTGGTGGGTCAACTGGTTTTAAATGGTAAATGGATTGCATTTATATAGCACTTTTAACAGACCTTTGGCCATCCAGTTTGGAAGGTGCCCTCCAGCTCGTCAAGAGCAGCTGGGGTTAGGTGTCTTGCTCAAGGACACCTCGACACTTGGTCAGGTGGAGCCGGGGATTGAACCACCAACCTTCCAGTTTGTAGACAACCTACATGAACCACTGAGCCACTACCGCTGGTTTTAACTGGTAGGTCAGCTGGTCAGCCTGCCCAGCTAAGACAAGCTTTGAAAGTGTCCAAGCCCCTACACAGCTTAAAAGCAGGCTGGGTGACCAGCTAAAATCAGCCTGACCAGCTCAGACCAGCATGATCAACTAAAAACGTGACCAAACCACTCTAAATCCAGCTTGCTACACCAGCTTAACAAGCTAAAGCCAGGCTGGGAGACCAGCTAGCTGGTCTTTTGAGTAGGGCAGAATAACCTTTAAATGAGAATGTTAATATAAAGGGCATTTAAGGAACATCATGTAATGTACAATATTTCCTCTCTAGATCTTTCCCGTTCTGCTGTCCGCCCTATTGGGAAAACAAAACTGCTGAATTCATCCTAAACTGGTTTGCTGATCTTGGCTAGTCTAAACCCCTCCCCTAGCTGGCCAGTGGATTTTCAGCTGGTTCAGAAGCAAAGCTACTTTTTAGAAAAATAGACCACCCTACTAAGAAGACCAGCTAATACCAGCCTAAACTGGTAGCTAGTTAAAGGGACACTTCACCCATTTGCATTAAGCTTTGTATAGTTAGAAACCCAGTCATGTTTTTGAATGGTCATGCATCATTTCCTCAGTTGCCGCTGAGACAGGAGAAATACAGATTTCAGTGTTGCACTTCCTTCTTTCAATGATGTAAAAATCATCATATTGCATCATTGAAAGAAGGAAGTCCAATATCATTGTTGAGGGGGTGAGACTACAAACACCTCTTTTCTTGGTCAAATAGGCACCAAATTCTAAATGTATGTTACATTTGGACTACAAATATAACACCCTTTCAATAAAGATTAATGTTTCTGCGGGTGAAATGCTCCTTTAAGCTGGGGTAGCAGGTTGGTTTTAGAGGGAGTTTGTACACTTTTTAAATGGTACCAGTTTGACCTGGCCAGCTTGGCTAAGCTGGTTGGCTTTCTTAGCAGGTTTAAGATGGAAGATTCTGGTCCTCCCAGCCTGACCAAGCTGGTCAAGCTGGGGGATCAAGTGGTTTAACTTTTTTTAGATTTTTCTGTTCTGCCGTCCACGCTGTTGGGAAAACTCCCTCCTGGGCTGGTCAGCGGATGTTCAGCTGGTTTAGCCAGCCGGCTCACTGTTCTCTCAGCATGCCCATCTGACAAGCATCCTAAACCCCTCTAACACCAGCAGACCAGCATTACCAAGTCACAAAGATGACTAAGATTAGTAAATAAGTCAAAGCTGTGTTTTTTCTTTGCAGGGTACAAAGACATTGCTTATTGCGGACATTTTACTCACTCCATTAGTTTGTCATTACTTGGCCTGTAATAAATCATTTTTTAAAACTTGAAATAAGCGCTCATGCTGAAATATGATTCATAATTACGCTTGTGTTTTCTCTTGATCACCCATTTCGTGGCCAAACACACACTCCTTGTTCCATGTCCGAGACTGATCAGACTTGAATCCGCCTTAAAACTACAAAGATTAAAAGGAGGGAGATCAAAGCGAAACACAGTTTGAGATAATCACAAGAATAACACGAGCAACTTGACATTTAGGCCATTTCGAATTAAGTCTGATGAAAGAATCTTCTATTAAACGGATTTGACATGCTTGTTTTTGTACTTAAACACTGTTCCAGTCTGGTTTTTGTGGTCTACATAAAAAGCTGATTTTTATCTCAAGCCTGGTACATTATAAAGGTTACACTGGTTTCTTGTTTTCCCTTTTACAATTATTATATTGAGCAGCGGATATTAAAAGTGAATGTGGTAAAGTGAGAAGGAGTCAGATCAAAAGAGATCTCGCAAAATGGTGTTGATCAGGAAATAAACTCAGAGGAACAGCAGGGGTATTTCAAAGTTTTTCTGACCTAAATTACTATAAGAAAAATTATGGCTTTCCTGCTGCCCCCCCCCCCCCCCCGGCATCTCTTTCCATGCTGAATAAAGCCACAAACTAGTCCCAGACAGCATACAAACGTCAAGGAGTTCAACAGTACATGATTTTCACCCAATAAAACACATGATTCAATTTTTATGGTACACTCAGTGTGTGATTTAATTGCAAAATAAATGCTTGCACTGTTCAACTGAATGGTCATATGTATAACTTTAGTGTCATAAGCACACAACTATGACACCAAACCCTTTCGACAAACTTTATAGCAGAAGAAAAAAAATTAGATTTGCACACAAAGCTGCTGACTGCACTCACCAAATCCAATCTTTAAAGTTAAAGGGAAAGTTTACCCCAAAATATAAAATCTGTGATCATGTATTCACTCTCATGTCATTTAAAACTTGTACATGAATCAAACAGACAAAAATGTTTTTTTTTTGGAAATATTTTGTCATAAAATTGTCCCAAGTTCCCTCATATCATCTCATACTTTAACATAAAATGTCAAGAGATACCAGAGAGCCATACGAGCATTAATGTTACATCTTGACTGAGAACAGGTGAGGGGACGACAAATAATGAATTTAACCAAGCAAGGCCATCTGAAAAATGCAGGACATGCCCAAGTTCTTGTTCTCTTGTTCTGCAATGTTGAATTACATCCAAGAGGGTTCATATTTCAGCCCCTACAATCCACCAACTGTTCTGGACAGAGTCTTGCACATAATCGCATGTCATATTAAATAACCCATCTGAACAAAGCACCGTATGGTAAACACAGACTATCGCTGGTCATGGCTTCACCTGTCATAGCTCGAAACTGTTTACAGACCTACATGTCGTGGAGCATGTCCTGCACACGCATAACACAGGTTTTTAAAATATACCAGATGCTTCCCATTATAGACACCTATAGAGACACCACCCAAGAAAAGGAACCAATCCAAACCCAAAAAAACTATTTTTTTCATACTTCTATTCAAAGTGCATGAGGTCACAGAGTATGCTGCGAGGGGCGGATCTCTCATGCTGCATAGCAGCAGATGTAGTCATGTGACTCACAGCATTAATCCTTTATTACATCCACAGGACGTCTGCAGAGATTCAGCGGGACAGGATGAGTCGCTGAGATGCGGATGAGAGGGTGCCTGCCACACATAGTCAGCAGATGGACCACAGGCATCTCTGTTAATCCTGTACAGACACCAGAATGGTAACTTTCAGGGAATAGGAAAAGGAACCATGGACACCCTGTCCACCACTGGCTTACTATACTGGAAAATTCCCCAACAAAGGAACCGTGGACACCCCGTTCACCACTGGCTTACTATATTAGAAAATTCACCAACAATGAAACCATGGACACCCTGTCCACCACTGGTTAACTATATTAGAAAATTCACTCACAAATTTACCATGGACACCCTGTCCACCACTGGCTTACTATATTGGAAAACTCACCAACAAAGGAACCGTGGACACCCTGTCCACCACTAGCTTACTATAGTAGAAAATACACCAACAATTGAACCGTGGACACCCTGTCCACCACTAGCTTACTATATAAGAAAATGCACCAAAAATTTTACCGTGGACACCCTGTCCACCACTGGCTTACCATATTAGAAAATACACCAACAAAAAAACGTGGACAATCTGTCCACCACTGGTTTACTATATTAGAAAAAACACCAACAAAGGAACCGTGGACACCCTGTCCACCACTAGCTTACTATATAAGAAAATACACCAAAAATTAAACCATGGACACCCTGTCCACCACTAGCTTACTATATTAGAAAATACACCAAAAAAGAAACAGTGGACACCCTGTCCACCACTGGCTTACTATATTAGAAAATACACCAACAACTGAACCGTGGACACCCTGTCCACCACTGGCTTACTATATTAGAAAATACACCAACAATTGAACCGTGGACACCCTGTCCACCCCTAGCTTACTATATTAGAAAATTCACCAACAAAGAAACCGTGGACACCCTGTCCACCACTGGCTTACTATATTAGAAAATGCACCAACAATTGGACCGTGGACACCCTGTCCACCCATAGCTTACTATATTAGAAAATACTCCAACAAAGGAACCGTGGACACCCTGTCCACCACTAGCTTACTATATAAGAAAATACACCAACAATTGAACCGTGGACACGCTGTCCACCACTGGGTTACTATATTAGAAAATACACCAACAAAGGAACCGTTGGACACCCTGTCCACCACTGGCTTACTATATTAGAAAATACACCAACAAATAAACCGTGGACACCCTGTCCACCACTGGCTTACTATATTAGAAAATACACCAACAAAGGAACCGTGGACACCCTGTCCACCACTGGCTTACTATATTAGAAAATACACCAACAAATGAACCATGAACACCCTGTAAACCACTGGCATACTATATTAGAAAACACACCAACAAAGAAACCGTGGACACCCTGTCCACCACTGGCTTACTATATTAGAAAATACACCAACAAAGAAACCGTGGACACCTTGTCCACCACTGGCTTACTATATTAGAAAATACACCAACAAATAAACCGTGGACACCCTGTCCACCACTGGCTTACTATATTAGAAAATACACCAACAAATGAACCGTGAACACTAGGGCTGAAACGATTCATCGAGTTACTCGATTTACTCGATTCAAAAAATTCCTCGAGGCAAAAATTCTGCCTCGAAGCCTCGTTAAATTCCTATGACGCGCACTACACGCGCCGAGATCTGATTCACACGGACCGTTGTTCAATGTTCAGGAAGCACATCATAGCGCGTGGTACATTTTGAATTTAGTTGGCGCGATGCCAGAGCGAATATGTCCATAAACGGCAGAGAGAGACTGTCTAAAGTTTGGGATCATTACATTATCTTTACATTCAGCATCTGAACCGAAAACATCCACTGCTGTTTCACCAAGCGTCGATGAAACAAGGTAACGTAGCTTCCGTTGATTTTAATCCCATACTGTATTTGTAGCGATGTCGTTATGCGGTTTGACTAGATATGATGTTTAGCTTTGATGTTTTTAAGTAGTAAACGTATTCACGTTCAATTGCAGGACAGTATAGATTAAAAAAGAACCCCTTCACACACACGCATGCACTACAGGTGTGTGTACCAAAAAACGGCACCACAGTGCAATCATATATGGGCAACTTGTAATCTGACATATTCTGTTCAATAATAATAATCTCTGTCTTATTGGAGTTTAGCATAAGGAAGTTATTCTCTCTCACGCGAGTCAGACCGATCGCGCAATGCATCACATATGCTTAAACTTTTATGTAGCCACGCAACAATAATTTCAGCATGCATTCACTGTATACAGCGGGACGTGATGTTGTGATTTTTCGAACAGATTCTTAACCTAAAATGCACCGCAATGCAAGTGATGCAAACCAAATGCAGCGTTCTATTGAAAAGTAATGTATGTATTTCTGCAGTACCAAAATGCAATGAAGCAACTGAACGTCTGACTGGGGTGTCACTCTTCCTCACGCACAGAACGCGTGCACACACACAAACACAAGTGCACGTGCGCGCATACACACAGGTTGTTACCATAGCAAATAGGCTCATCCCAGAAATGATATATTATATGTTAAAAGCCTAATGGTAAATGCTGCAGGTGTAGAAATGTACATAAACCAGATATTTACTTTGATGTCAGGGCTAGATTACAGCATGAAACCAGTTGTGCATAATAATAAATTAAAGTGTTTAATTGTTGGCACTGGCACTTATAAACACTAAATGGGTAAAAAATTGAAATAAATAGGCTTATTTCTTGGAGCCAAATACCTCTGTTTTTTTAGAAATAAAAGCCAAATGCTTGAACATTTTACAGCCAAGTCATTTTCGTTATGCATTATTTGTTTTGGTTGTTTAAAAAAAACACAAAAAAATTATCCGATTACTCGATTAATCGATCGATTCAGTGCTAGATTAATCGATTACAAAAAGAATCGATAGCTGCAGCCCTAGTGAACACCCTGTAAACCACTGGCATACTATATTAGAAAACACACCAACAAAGAAACCGTGGACACCCTGTCCACCACTGGCCTACTATATAAGAAAATACACCAACAAGTGAACCGTGGACACCCTGTCCACCACTGGCTTACTATATTAGAAAATACACCAACAAAGGAACCGTGGACACCCTGTCCACCACTGGGTTACTATATTAGAAAATACACCAACAAAGGAACCGTGGACACCCTGTCCACCACTGGCTTACTATATTTGAAAATACACCAACAAATAAACCGTGGACACCCTGTCCACCACTGGCTTACTATATTAGAAAATTCACCAACAAAGAAACCGTGGACACCCTGTCCACCACTGGGTTACTATATTAGAAAAATACACCATCAAAGAAACCGTGGACACCCTGTCCACCACTGGCTTACTATGCTAGAAAATACATAAACAAATGAACCGTGGACACCCTGTCCACCACTGGCTTACTATATTAGAAAATACACCAACAAAGGAACGGTGGACACCCTGTCCACCACTGGCTTACTATATTAGAAAATACACCAACAAAGGAACCGTGGACACCCTGTCCACCCCTAGCTTACTATATTAGAAAATACACCAACAAAGAAACCGTGGACACCCTGTCCACCACTGGCTTACTATATTAGAAAATACACCAACAACTGAACCGTGGACACCCTGTCCACCACTGGCTTACTATATTAGAAAATACACCAACAAAGGAACCGTGGACACCCTGTCCACCCCTAGCTTACTATATTAGAAAATACACCAACAAAGGAACCGTGGACACCCTGTCCACCCCTAGCTTACTATATTAGAAAATACACCAACAACTGAACCGTGGACACCCTGTCCACCACAGGCTTACTATATTAGAACATTCATCAATATGAACCAATCTGCTATAACCTTGCTGTATGGGCAATATGTTTGCAATAAAATGCATGACTAGCAATGTATTCAACAATAAATTGCATGAAAATTACATATTTGCATAGCTATTACTGCGTATTCATACCGTTATATAACGCGGTAATTCTTTACTTAGGTGGTTTAAACACTGACAGTTTAGTTCGAAATGGGATACGATTCGCATAAAATAATAGTATTGTTAACATGGTTATGTGGACTTGGGAGCGCACCAGGGTCCCGTTCCCGAGAGTACCTGTACAAGGTGGCCCAAGTTCGTTTTCCCCGAAACTGTAATGCAATTCGCAGTTCAATGTTGCCGGGGGCACCGAATAACAATCGTACTTATGTTAAACCACCTTAGTTGAAGCTGCTGTCAGTAGCTTTTGCCTCTATACCGCCATCTCTGTTTAAAACATAAAATTGCAGGTTACTTTACGCACTTATCTTTGTGTACTGTTAAACAGTTAACAATTCTTTTTACAATCTGCACTGCCCCGTTTGCATGCAAACGAGAAATAAGTGCTCCCATACTGGCTTCATAACTTTGAGGTTTGTGCTACAAAAGCAAGTGCAAAAAAACTGCACACATGTGGCACAACTTAGTCATACAAATTCAGGACTGAAAAAAGAAAACTTCCTCTCTCACACTAAATGACAACCTTTAAATGCCAAAACAGCCTGCTTTAAAACCCAGTTATATGCAACATACTGATTTGCTGGTGTAAACATTTCAATTGAAACTCTCAGGAGAACTTACAGAGGCACAATTTCAACCAAATCCAAAACTATGTAGTTTAAAAGGAACAAGAACCATAAGAATATCATTTCTTGGATGAATTTAAAAGAAATGTGAATATAAATCAAGAATAGACTATGCGGCATATATAGAAAGATTTGAAAACCTGGCACTGTGCTATATTGGGTTGACAGAGGTCCCTGAGAAACAGATTGCTTTGGCTTTCCTGCTGAGCACTGCATTCTGTCAAATAACTCGGTGCTTGGCTGAACTATCCTTGCTTGTCCTTGCTTTCCGCCCTTATTGAGGAAAGAAGCGTTGTACTGAAGAGCAAAGTGTGATGGTTCTCTATAGGACAGCTAGCTCTTGAGAGGACACCTGCCTCGGATGAACCGGATAAGTCGGACCCGCTGCTCTCTGACATGTGGTATTACCAGGTGTACCTCCAATTCACTCCTCTTGTTCAAACCAAGCAAGCAATACAAAAAATTCAGCTCGTTCATGACGTCAATTACTTCCATAGTATTTATAGCTCAGGTGGGACGTCCTTCAATTGAAATAGCTCTGTGCATTCAATTGCTATCGGTTTGCAAAATGGGACATTTCGTAACGGCACAGAAGCGGGCAACGGTACATGCCCAGGGATATACTTGCTTCTAACTCACTGTTCAGAGATTCCACAAGAGGACAATTACACAACAAACCCAACAGAAGAGTATGCTGGCTGACTTTCTACCGCTAAAACGGTTGTGCCAAGTGAAAGGGGGAAATAACGTGTTTCCAACCGTGCAGAGTCTAATTCATAGAGGAAAACGTATTGGCTTGCCCTGTGTGCTAACATTTATACCTCGAACCAAAGTCATTGTAAAGGATAAGGCGACAGAGATAGAAGGAGACAGAAATGATGATGTTCAGCTGTCCTGACATTGTCCCCCATTACCAGTCTCTGTAAAGCAGCAAGAGAGACATTAAATCAACCTGCCTCTACATCTCCAAATCTTAGCCCTCTGGGACTCTCCAATGACTCTCCTAAGATAAGATGAACTGAAATCAGCTTACTATTAGTATTTAGAAAAGAATAAGACTGAAAAGCATTATTTAGATGAGATTAGAGTAATTGTGATCCTACAATACTAAAATTTTAATACATTTTACAAATAATAAATGAAGTTTTGTAATTTTCAATGTTAATATTGTAAAAAACACTTGAATATCTGTAGTAGTGTTTCTCGTTAGTTACAGTATACCTACACTATAAGAATGTATCTGGTACTACCCAGTACTTATCTAGAGTAACATAATAACTACCAAGTATGTACCGCTGGTAAGTACAGTAATGATACCAGTTAATTACCATGTAGATACCTGAAAGTAAGTACCACACATTTGTCGGCAAGTACAACTTATTTACCATATATGTACAAAGTAAGTACACATACTGTAAAATAAAGTGCTACCGAATTTCTATTTCTATGAAAGTTAATTATCTTTTAAGTCCCCCTGTGTCAAAGAGCTGAACAATAACTTCTTGTTTTGATGATGTGTGTCCTCACTACAGCACACCTCTTATGGCATGGTTTCTGCCATTTGTTCAATCGAGATATCTCGTTTTGAAACGAAACTCTTCATAAAAAACACAGAAACTTTAATCTAAATAAATCTAATTTATAATGCATTTACATTAGCCTCCTAAGACCTGGTGTGTCCACAGACGTGGACATCACATTTTTTGTTGTTTGCACCTTAAAGGGACACAAGGCAGCATTTTTATGTTAATAAATCATCTTCGTAAGTCGGTATATGGTTAAATGACTCATTACATGACGAATGAAGACTCTCTCGCCCGCCCCTACCGTCTGTAGGAAGAATACCCCACTTGCAAGTTCGCTGTATCCGACCCGGTGTCCTTCAGTCTCGTATAGTCTTAGATATAGAACGCATTTACTCCCAGACACTAGGGGGAGCTAGTAGAGAAATAATACTCAGACTTGCCTTGTGTGCCTTTAATATTTAATTCTGTGTAACTGGAACCTGTTGTACACAAACGTTCTTCCTAACCCCAAATAGCTGGAAGAAATAAAAAAGACAAACCAAAACTCGGGTCTTAGGAAGTTATAAATTTCAATAAGTATGTGTGTTCCTTGGCTATCAAACCCATGACCTTTGTGATATTGCAATGCTCTACTTGTTGAGATACAGGAACACTAGACACATAAATATAAAGCCTGTGAAACACTATAAAAAGACATGAGAATAATCTAAGCCTTTCAAACAATCAGCCAATGCAAAAACAGATGGCTTGACACAGCCTAAATAACAACACAACAAATTAAGTTAAATCTACCATCATGCAAGGTGACACGGTCACTCTAGTCTGCCCGTCTGGTTTGTCACATTGTTATCTGTGCGAGTTTCACAAAATCAATACACGATGGACAGAGCGTTACAGCCATGATTGTGGAAACATCGCCTGTCACGCTGGTGGAAAACTGCGGCATATGGCCCACAGCTATGATGGAATCACGCCATCAAGGACACAAGAAATGAATCCAACAGAAACGCATCTCACTGCGGTCCAATCACCATCAAAGCAACTGCTGAGATAAATACATGCTGAATGCATATCATAGTGCAGCACATTATAAAAAGCGTGGGCATGTAGCGCAGTCAGTAAAGCATTGTGTTAACGTCACAAAGGTCATGTGTTCAATCCCAGGGAAGACACATGCAAACAATACATTTACAAACAAACATTTTCCAGTAAAATGAATGTCATTATTTTGCACCATCCTCTAAGAAATAAATTAGTTGATGCAAGGTTATTTTAAAGGACAGAGATACAAAGAAACACGCCTCATCTCCGCCCAACTAATAAGTCTGTCGCATCTCCGACAGAATTCCTGCAGGTGGAGAGCGCGCAGTGACTGCGCAGACAGAGACGCATGCTCTCGTTCATCTTCACTGCCCCAAATCTAATTACATCAGCAACATTCATCAAGTAAACCTGTAGTTATGCTTCCTCTAACATCTAATCTCACTGCGGTTTTCCCACACAGGCTTTAAGTTCATTGGTATTTGGCTAACATACAGCCATTACTGATTACAAATAAACACGTGTGCATTTACAATCTGATGCGATTTGGCACGGTAATGGTGCATGGACGATTTGAGGGACAAGTTCATCGCTAGCTTTTATGGTCACACCCCTTTCTGCACAAGATTAATGTCTGACAGACTGAAAACAAACAAAAAACACAAAATAAAACAAACCACAAACAACAACAAGAAACAAACAGGACAAATTGTTCGCAGACAAACTCAGTAAACACACAGATGCTGTCCTGAAGCCACGGCAGCATTTAAAAGAAATGTAATACTGATGATTTTTACTTTTAACTTCTGCCTGGAGTAATTTATTCATAATGAAGTTTCTTGTCTTAATCTTGGATGCCATTTTTGGAGGCTCTTTTCCATCCCAACCCCGTGTAGATTAAAGTCACCACAAAAAGGAGAAAAAAAGCCACAAGCCTACCACAGGGCAGTGGGACGGGTGACCACTGGCAATTATGGCTTTTGGTTGTTGTTGTGAGGGCAAAAATGACCTATGAAACTAAAAATGTCACAAAGGACAGAAAAAAGAAATGCATTTTCTGTGATCAACCCTAAAAAACAAGCATGAAAGCTGGGTGGAGAGCAGTCATTGGAAGATAAAGTCAAGTGATAAATGATACTTCCAAAGAAAAGTTTAGGAAAAACTACATTTGTTCTAGTGTTAATTTTGTCACCTATTTTTAATTTAGTCTTAGTCTTAGTCTTGTGCATATCTTTTTTGTTAGTCAAGTTTTTGTCGACTAAAAGTCCCGTCATTTTAGTCTAGTTTTAGTCAACTAAACGTCTTGTCATTTTAGTCTAATTTTAGTCAAAAGAAGACTTAATATATCTTAGTCAAGTTTTAATTAAAACATTTTTGTCTTTTTTTTAAATAAATTATTTCTGAGATTATTTCTGATAACCATTTCAGTCAAATAGTGTTACACACATCTCAAATATTGGTTAAATGTCATAATCACCTGACAAAATACACTTTTTGAATGATTTTTGTTGAATGCAACTTTGTTAATGGCGGTGACGTATCTCTATCGCGTGTAAATTGCGTCATTCATTCAGTGATGAGTTATGACAGACGCGCAGTTTCATAATAAGAGCACGCAGTCTTTTTATGAATGAATTCACATTTAAATATGACCTCATTGCATAAAATGTAGTAAAGACGATTGTAGACGAAAATGAAGAGAGATTTTATCTTAGTTTTTATTTTATGCAAAACATTTTAGTCTCGTCTTTTTTCGTCAACAAAAATGCATGTTAATTTAGTCTTAGTCAGCGTTTTTGGACATTGGTGCAGTCTCGTCATCGTCTCGTCTTAGTCATGGAAAAAAAGGTCGTTGACGAACATATTTCGTCTCGTCTCGTCTGACGAAATTAACACTAATTTGTTCTGTCAAAAAAGTTAATTTCATTAATGACTAAGCTATACCTGTGCAAAGTCCAAAATAAACTTTTTGACAAGGTGGGCGAGTTGTAAAAATGCCATTGACATACATTTTTCCCTTAGGACATTGCAATGTTGACCTATTCAGATTTCAACGTTTAATCCTTTTGAATGTTGCTGAAAAAAACATCAAATTTAAAAACAAGCCCATCATCCAGACACGCCCATCATCCGCTACGTTAAAAGCAGAAACGTCGCTCGCACAAATACACAAATTTGATTTCACAGGGCACCGCAAGTACCGACAGGCGAATTACATCAATGTGCCGCGAGAGCGATTCAAAAGCAGACTCCTTTGTATGATTTCTCACATCACTCTTGCAGTACTTTGATGGTTCTTCTGGCGACGTATAAAGCCGAACACACCCAAATATTGTAACTATTTTTTTAAGCCTGGCTTTTATCCAATGGTTGAGAGGAAGGCAGAGAACGCTGGTATTAAGAGACTGTGACGGCCGTCAATTAAGCTGAAGTGATGTCTGTCTTTCTCCGTGCTCATGATGGACGCGTGTGCACACACACACACATTTTCTGCACTCAGCTACCTCGAAAAATTGTAAAGACGTTTTAAAAACAATATCACAAAAATTTCTTGATCCTCAAAATCTGTTTGCTGGTGTGTTCTGGAAGTAAGTATTGTTGTGAGCTAAAAGGCAGAATATAAATGTTTTTATTCTTTTCTATTATTATAAATTTACATTATATCATACTTTTATGTTATCTTTCAATAAATGCGTTTCCATTGCAGATTTGCGCAAAACTTAAACGTTATTTTCTAAATGTCGACAAAGACTATGATGGAGAAATGATGGCGTTACTATTAACCGACGATATGCGACTTAAACATTGTTTTTCTTCTCATGATAAGTCATTCCAAACCTCACGTTGACTGATGTTGGTAGGTTTACCAATATTAAATCCGCACTAGGCATTATTTTTAACAGAAGGAGACATAAGAGTATTATATGACTAACCTGCATCAGGTGACCTGAAAATGCAAAAAAACTGTTTCCATTGCAGTATTGCGAAATACACCTTTTCCGAAATGCCTGAAATAACACCTCATGTGAGCGTAAATTTTTGCAATATATGAGAATTTTTTGCGATATTGACGTGTTTCCATTGGCCATATTTGCAATGTCAATTTGCGCAACTTAAAGGAAAATGAAAATGCAGCTAATGTTTCAATGTAACGTCCCACATTGTGCCAAACAAACTTACTACTTGGTTTGTTGGGTGGTCAGATAAAGTGGACATAAAGTGTCAACTGTTTTGAAGTACATATTTGAGCACCAAACTCCATCAACCTAACAGTGTGGAAGTCTACAGGCTTCTATAAACACAGCACAGACTTTAGTCTGTCTTAGTTGAAATGACTCGTGAACTTGCGGCTCTGATGTTTAACGCCAAGTACAACCTGGCCACCAGGCAGGAAAAGGCCGATTGACATGCTAAAGGCATCATGGGTCAGACTGGCAGTCTAAACATCTCTAGGTCACAAAAGCAGTCACGCACATTATGTGCCCCATAATGCAATACAGCATTAAACGTGTAGGGAATTCATGAAGCACACAGATACTGCTTTCAGATGGAGTGGCCTTTACTACACAGAGCCGTAGTTCACTGACTAGCAAGTCAATATCGTGTTAATTATTGCAGGCGATAATGAATGCAATATTGCCTAGCTACTAATCACCGAACAGGCTTTAATAATGAGATGCGCATGACAATCCCACCCGATATATCGCCCAGCCTTGCTTTCCACTTAAGCTTTTTTGCTAAAAGTAAATGAAAAAGAGAATGCTAGATTTTGGTTATATTAATCACAGTAAGCCAGATTTTCTAAACAGGACAAATAAGCATGAGAGCGCAATTCCAAAAAAGTGCAGATGGGAGTGAAAATGTATGTGAAAAATTATCTAATTTCCATAATGATGACAATTTAACTCTTGAGTTTTAAGGTGTTAAATACTGGCGCAAATAGCAGTAAATTCACAGGCGCAAATCTTAGCATATTCAGTTGCATGTTTTATTTAAATACTGCACTCCAACAAATTTAGCATTTGAAAGGGAAACTCTTGCAAATGCACATGCAATAAGGTCGCAAAAGTAACCATAGTCATTATAGATGCACCAATATTTCGGTCAACAATAGCAATTTTTTTTTCACTATCGAATATCGACAGATTTAAAAAAAAAACTGAAAGTCATGGCCTGATATATTAATTAGAAAATTTTATCTTAAGAATTTAGTTAAAAGGGGTGTCACGATTCTCCAAATCCTCGGTTCGATAACATTTTCGATTCTAAGGCCACGATTCGATTCTCTTTTTTTTTTTTGAAAGACAAAAGTGCTATATGCCATTATTTATTATTATTATAGTTTCACATTAACATGCACATTGTGTGCTTTTTCTCGCATGTGGGTTTGTGGGCTTCACTTTACACGAGAGAGCTTGTAGAGAGAGGATTCCTTCTTGCACGCACATGGACTTAATGCGCACATTTTGGACTCCTAGCATCTGAAATAAATCCAGATGCGCTTCTCTCTGTCTCACGTGCACGCGCTCTCGCATCTATCCAAAGTCTAAACATAAACTAAAGTAGTAATCCTTACGCATTTGTTCACTTTAATGTGTTTCATGCGAGCTGAGGCAAACTATCCCTTTTGTTTAAAATATAACAAGCTGCATCTCGGCTCTTTCGTGCACATGCAGAGAGCTGCGTTTTATCTGAAGTCAGATCACTAGGTAGTAATCCTGTTTATGAGATGCATTTCAAGGAGTTGTAGCAATACATCCCTCGTGTTTAAAATATAAATCTCTGAGAGGTTTTTTCCCCGCTTGGCAAGCCGACCGGACATGACATGGGGGCGTGGCAGCATCGACGATCCCATTTTTTATTCAAAGTTCGAGGTTGTGACTTAATTTCGATCGATTTCGATTTAAAATCGTCAAACCCTTATTAGTTAATGTACGTTAATATAACCACCAAACTATCAGTATCGACATCGTTATCGGCAGATAACTCAGAATAATCGGCTATCGGTTGAAAAATTTAATAAATCTCTAATACCCATACCTTTTCTGTGTGTCTTCAGGAAATCCAAAAAGTAGTTTATTAACGCTAAAATATGTTTTGTGTTGATGCAAAATTTAATTAAATCTGGCCCAGTATATTCACATTTTGAGAAGACTTTCTTTCATAATTTTTGATGAAAGTATGATCAGCACTTGACAGGTTGCTTACTACCCCAGGTCAAAAAAATTCACCCAAAGTCTCCATTATTCTATATTCAGGTATAGTATTGTAAAATCATGGTATTTTTACAGCATTAAGCACCACTAATTAATATGAAGAGCAAGCACAAGTAGAATAATATGGCAATTTTGGCAATTTTTAGACAGCTGACAAAACAATAAGAAGCCCTAGATCAAAATCAGTCAATCAGCATGCCACACACCAATTCCGCTTTCCCAACAAGACCAGATCAGATAGCACCACCAATCACAGGGCTTCAGAAAACAATATCACTTGTGTCGTCAAACACATGCTTTCTAGATAAGGGAAAACGGCGGAGAACCCTGGTGAAGATCTGCAATATCACTGACTCGGCGCCCAACTTCTTAGCTAAATGGGGAAAAATATGTATTATTACAGTAACCGATTCAACAATCCTTTATCCCAAAATCCACAAGGGTTTGATACGAGATACATTCTGAGCTTTATTAAAAATCTGTCAAAGGCCTGGAATCAGGCCCTAAATAACACAGTCAACTATTTGGCGATCTTTGAGTAAAAAAGGCCTTCGGCAACCTACCACGGTAAATAGGACACGTATCGAGTTTTCTTTACGCCGACCGGTTCACATGACAAAAATCACACACATCTACATAATTGGCGCTATTGACTTGTCTGCGGAGCCAGAGGTGGACCATTATCAGAACCGACCCAAACCTCCAGGGCTTTAGCTCTGCCTAGCGTTATAGGAGAAGACAGAATAGCAGCTGCCTGTGAATCTCACTGCACTTATTTCTATTGACAGCAAATTCAATAATAAACTCGCACTCCATGTCTCACTCTCACAGCACCGCAGAGACCTCTCGTATGTCTCACCCAAAACAAAACTGAATGACGCACAGGAACAAAAAAAATCGCTCACTGGTCAAAGGCTACATTTACACTGCGGCTAAATGTGACCCAAATCTGATTATCTCTTCAAATCTGATTTTCTTCATAGGGCTGTTCACATGATATTTTAACTGTTTTTAAATCAGACGCCGGTCTGAACAGACCACACTCTTTGACTGACCTGCATCCATATAACAAACAGTAGAATTTTTATCATTATGAACAAATTAATGTATCAAACTTATAGTTAGCCATTCAATTCGTTGGAATGCTTGATTTTAATTTGCAGGTTTGATATTCCAAGATAACATTGGCTCAAAGCTAGCACACCGGTAACTCGGGTCGCATTGGTGTCACTGGTTGCACTAACCACGCCGGCTATCGGCGCCAACGCTGCAAATCTTTTGACAGGTACAGTTTTATGGCGCTTTTCCATTGCATAGCACCCCACGATTTGTTTGGGTCAGGTCGGGTCAGCTCATCCCACTTTGGTTTGGTTAGCTTTTCCATCGAGTTTAGTAACACTTCGGAAAGGAAAGGGATTATAGGTGTGTCGTTATATTTGCGCTGCCTACTGCTGTTACATCATACAAGTGAGAGCGTTGTTGTACATTCCCATATATTTATTTATTTCTCAGTCCGCCACAAATTTTAAATTGACCACCACAAATAGATGTTTGCACATTGCGTTTATCACTTCCTCTGTCTCACATGAAAGTTTCTGTACGAACACCCGTGGCGTCAGTCGACGCACTCCGCTGAGCCTCATTTAAGTTGCATATATGCGGACGTGCGCGTAGCGAATGTGCCGCTACAAACTGCAAGTTTTGGAAAAAATGTTATGGTGTTCTAATTCTCAACCTGTGGATGTTTTTCGTCACTAAAATGGAGTTTGGGAACTTAAAGAAAAGCACAGATGGCAATAGGTTTACTCGAGACAGCGCAAGCTAGCACGAAGGTAAAGCAAATTTTTTACATTATAGCGATGACGCTGGTAGTGACGATTCTCTCAGACAATCAGTGATCTACAGTGTTTTCACATCACATTTTGGTATCAGGTCAGGTCGATTAAAACCACAACTGATGTGGTACTAAAAAGTATTGGGTACTACGTACTGCACCCAGTGGAAGAGCCCCCAAAAGGTGCCATTATATTACACAAAATACACGGAAATAAACAGGCTTTTTTCGCAGAAGGTCTGCATTTGTTAAAAAATTGTTAATAAAATATTTCCAATCAATATTTAATGTTCCTTGCCTTACATATGAGGTAAATAGCTGGATAATGTACAGGCAGCAGGTTGTTATCATGAAATAAGCTCCTTTAGTGTGATAAGACCCTCCACTTCACATCGGACCCTCCTCTTTTTTCTGCAATAAAAACCGGCTGCCTATACATTATCCCTTACTTAAAACATGGTGTATTTAATAATGCAGTTGTGTACACGATGCAAACTACATCTAGGAAACACCTGCGCATCTGTCCCAGTTTCCATCTGAGCAATGAACGCATGAAAATGATCAATGAAGATCTTATTTGATATTGCCAGCTCTGACACATACAAAGCAGCGGTCTATTACTGAATTTAATGCCCCACTACCCGCATATGAATAGAAGAGAGATTTTAATATTGCTTTGAAAAGATGTATTGCTGTTCTACATAACAAAGGACACAGACTCAAAGAGATTTATCTCTCTTCGATTTCGTTGGCCGCCGCAGAAGTCCTAGATCTGCATTTCTAACAAAATGCTTCATTCACACTGCACTGCAGTCCTGGATCTGAGGTCATCCATCAAAACACAGGGAGGAAAAGGGAGTGGAGAGCGGGAGGGCAGAAACTATACTGATGTCAGAGAAGAGAGGAACCGTGTGTGACAGTGAATACCAACTTTCACAGCCACTTTAATGTTTAAGTGTATATATCATTCATTTCCTCAAATGGCATTTCAAAAATTTTAGGAATCTTTATTTTTTTAAGAGTGTAGAATTACATAAAGCAATCAAAAGTTATTTTATTTTTTTGTTATTTTGGATTGCAGGGACTTACTCAAGTACTTTATTCGCAATGATTCATGAAAGCTAACGGTCACAAGATTTTTCTAGAAACAACTCCATTTCCATTCACAACTCCATTGTAGTCATGTCTGTTGAAATCAAAAGCAAACCTCATGAGTGACACATTAAAGATGTGATTAAAATCAGGGTATTCCATCAAATTTATATTCCTAAAATATATGAAAAAACATTAGCATTTGTTATTGAGAAATGAATTTGAACTTGCTTTCTCTGCGGTATTCTGATATCGGAGATCTTTTTTGTTATCTGGACGATGTTTTCCTCGTTTAAATTTTTAGTAAATAAATGCAAATAAAAACATAATTTTTATTAGGAACTTAGCAAAAATGTTGTCGGTAGTTCAGACTGAAAGAAAAATTATAATTTTACGTAAACACATACTGTACCTATAAATAGTAAATCTAGAAATAATGAAAGAGACCATTAAATTGGTCCATACATTTTTTCTGTGACTGTATATGTGACCCTGGACCTGTAAATGTGTCTTATGTTTTTTTTTTTTTTTGAGATTTATACATCTGAAAGATGGAAAAAAATAAGCTTTCCATTGATGTTTGTTAGAATAGGACAATATTTGGCCGAGATACAACTGTTTGGAAATCTGAAAACCAAGGCTGCAAAAAATTGAGAAAATCAACTTTAAAGTTGTCCATATGAAGTCCTTAGCAACACCTACGACTAATGAATTTTTTTTTATATATGAAGAGTTTGGTTCCAAAACGCAATAAACGCCATTTTTGAAAAAAATGAGTTACTGCCAAAATCAGTATTATATCAGGTCAGTAGTTAAAAGTAAATAATTAATTTTACGCAAAATCCAATACCCGCCGTGATATTATGTCATCTTTTCTCCCTTTGTTCCCAAAATGCGACAAACGCCACTCCTCCTTTTTTACAGAACGCAATAAATCCATTCCTGATATTACAGCGGACCATTCACGCAATGTAAACAAACATGGTGGCGCGCTGAGTACACGGAATCCTAATTTTCCTCATCTACTTTGTACTTCGTGATCAACAAACAAAACAAAATAATACTTTAATAGCATTGCTAAACCTGTGATGGTTTTCTGTGACGGGAAAGAAACGTAAGCCATCAACATCTAATAATTTCCGCGAGAGGCACTCGGCTGCTTGTTCTCCAGACAGCATCAAGCTTCTCATGCTAAAACATTGACCCCAGAGGATCTTATGAAAACTTTACATTATTTTACTCAAAGTCAACGAAAATCGAGCGGGACCAAAACATTTTACAGCTGATCGCTGTGAAAATGTAAAGAGACGACGTCAAATATAACCGCAGCAATGTGTTCTGAATATAACAAAGTAAGTGTTTTGGTTAATGCCATTAATGTTTATTTTTTAATCATTGTATACCACTAGTCAACTAAATAAATATAAAATGGTAAAGATGAATGCACATTTATACATTGATTTAATAGATTTATAGCATTTTGAAATAAAAAACTGTCATGGATTTATTGCATTTTGTGGAAAAAATAATTAGTTTTTATAATAAATCTTTGAAAATCAAGTTATGGATTTGAATTTCTTATGTTTTTATAACCTAAAGATGCTATGTGAAAGTTTGTAACAGAAAATAGTGGTTTTCATCTTGTCACTTTCTTGGTATAGAAAACACGTTTTTACCGAAATTTGTCAAAATGGATTTATTGCGTTTTGGAACCAAACTCTTCATATTTAAGTAGGAAATGTATTTCCATGAAATATTTTTATGGAACATGATCTTTACTCAAAGGGATAGTTCACTTTAAAATGACAATTCTGTCATCATTTACTCATCCTCATGTTGTTCTAAACCTGTATGAACACAAAAGAAGATATTTTGAGAAATGATGGTAAACACACAGCAGTAAGTGAACATTGACATCCATAGTAGGAATAAAATATTTTGGAAGTATTGTGATAAATGACTAAGAAAATATTTTGATAAATGATGGTAAGCAAAAAGTTGACGGTACCCATTAAATTCAATCATATTTTATTATTCGTACTATGGAAGTATATGGTCACTTACTGCTGTGTGTTTACCATCATTTTTCAAAATATCTTCTTTTGTGTTCAACAGAAAAAAAATTCATACAGGTTTAGAACAACATGAGGATGAGTAAATGGTGACAGAATCGTCATTTTAAAGTGAACTATCCCTTTAATATCCTAATGATCTTTGTCATAAAATACAATGTATTGTCTATATATACCGATGCTAGTTATGACCGGTTTTGTGGTCCAGGGTCACATATGTGACCCAGTCTATAAAAACCCAGCTAAGTTTTTAATTTTCAATTTTTATATTTATTTATTACATATTTTTTAAATTAGCTTGGGTTCTTTAATGTTGTGTAATTTTAAACAAATGATAAAACATATCAACAAGTAAAATAAAATAAAATCTACGAGTAAAACAGTAGACCAGGGATATTCAATTAGTTTGTCATGGGGGCCAGTTCATGAAAAGCATCTCAAATGAGGGGCCGGAGATATATCAGTGATAATTACTCCGTTTTCCTACATTTAAACATACTAATGTTATATTCCAAAACTGCATAACAACAAAATCAGTGCATTGTACAATAGGCTTTTTCTATAAACATGTATTTTGAAACCGCATAGAACAACATCAGTGCATTGTTAGATGTCTACGTAGGCTTTTTCTACATCCAGACATGTTTATGTTTTATGTTGTATTTTAAAACTGCATAACAATAAGTGCATTGTAAGATGCCCAAGTAAGCTTTATTCTACATTTAAAGTGATAAATAAGAGCCATATCACACTCATTGAGAATTTAACTCATTTACTCACTTCAGTGCACATAACAAAAAAGTTTATAATATGGAAAATAATTGTTTTATGCTGTTTTTTGTCAAAGCGAATTATTACGGTAGTCCTATTTAAACTACAACAGCCATCTTAATAATTGACAAACATTTGGCTAGCTTCTAATAAGAGAAATTATACTTTTAGATTTCGCAAGAGCAGTAAAATCAGGTGTATGTTTGCCAGTGCGATACGCATACAGTGCAGGTGCTGGGCTGTGAGCGATGGGCGATTAACTGTTACTCGTTTTAATTGCATTCTTTTGTGAGAACGATGACTCCCATAATATTTGAGCCTTTGTCTGCTTTGAATTTTAGAGAAACGGATCTTTTTGTCTAGTTCACAAAATCGTTTCAAAGAGTTTCCTTTATTAAGACATCTAATGTCATTGTGGATAAGCAAGTCATCATTGAGCCGACATATCAGACAACAATTGTCGGAAAAGGCAATGTTTTTAAGCTGGAAATACAACAAATAAAGTTAAAACAGCCATAGAGTCCGGTCTCTTAACTCACCACTCAATCATCGCTTCTTGAGACACGGGCGCGGCTCGCGTTGTGGACCAAAGCGCGAATATGACAACGCAACACAGCTGCTCGCACCAGTCACGTGACTCGCGCTTTGCAGCTCATACTGTATGAAACAGACGCACGCGCATCAATTCGTAACTGTAGGGCCCGTTGTCGAACTAACTAAATGTATTTTATAGATGTCTTTTTTACAGACTACATAAAGGGCCGGATCAAATTATCTTGGGGGCTGGGTTTGGCCCGCGGGCCGCCAATTGAATAGCCCTGCAGTAGACTATCAAAAAGTAGCCCTCCAGATTGTTTTATCCATTGTGGTAGCCCTAGCACACAAAAAGGTTGGCGACCCCTGCTTTAGAGTTTATGGTCAGTCTGTATAGAAAGAGTTAACATGCCACCACTAAACAATCAATGGATAAAATCTCTATGGAGAAAATAAGAGAAATGGACTGTTGGTCTGTTTGGCTCCGAGCTCGTAGCTGTGATCCAGGTATCGAATCATTGATAGTCTGGGCAAAGCTTTCAGATGAAAGTACTGCTCTATTTGGAAAGCAGGGTGTAGATTTATAATAAGGTCTAGAGGGAACAACTATATTCATCTCTAATCAATAGGCAGTGGGAACAATAACATTAACTTGTACCAAACTTAGCCTTGGGCGAAAGGAGTTGCCTTGTTCTGACTGGGCCAAAAGAGTGGGCGAGGGATAAGGACACAACACAGCCTAAATTCAAATCCACATCTCACATATGAAGCCACATTTTAATCCTGCAGTTAGAGTTAAATCACTCCTAAACTTGGTCCATCTTTGTCCTCACCGTTGCAAACTTAAATACCCATGACACAGTTTTTTACCTGACGGGAGGGGATCTAGTGGTCCAATAACAGCGCTTGCGATCCGTGTAGAACTGACGTTCTGTTAAAATTTTGACGAGGTGCACGTCTGGCTACGCATAGGCTACGGATAATCAATGGCGTAGCAACAGCGTAGACTTTATGCACAACTATAAATTGGACTTTATAGAAGCAAAACAGTTTGCAGACAGTGATGAAGACCCTTGGCTGCTGACTGAGGATGTTTAGCTATACACTGTTATGAAGAGGCAGGGCGTCTGTTATTTAATTACACATAAATATATAGCTGTGCACCTTTGGACTATACCTCCAAATACAAAAAATGTGCACATAGCATGATGCATATGGTTTTAGTTTCACCGCTCACGCCTAAATGAAAGAGTAAGAGAGCAAAAGAGAGAAATTAAACTCTTTCATTAAACTTACTTGAGTGCTGAAGAGTGAACGACCTTGATTGAATAAGGATCCTATATCAACTATAGAGATGTTCATCTTCACACTGTCTGCTCCCAAGAGCTCTGAATGCAGTCTTAAGACTGTCGTTTTCTAAGACAGTTAATTCCTCAAAGCAAATGTAACAGGATAAACCTCGCAAGGGTCTGAAATCCCAGCACACTTGGGACCCCTGGCACCCACGTCTTTAGACGGCTTACTTCTACAACAAGAGAGGCTTTGCAAAGCCCAAAGGTTTTGTTAAGCCTGCGAAACATGCCTAAAACAATGCATGGTTTCGAAAGTTGCCTGAAAAGCTTGAATCACATGCTTGGCCAGAATTTTAGAAAGGATCAAAATAAAATCGTCTCTGGTTCAGATCTTTCTGAATTAAATACCTTAAAATATCACAGAGACCTTGGCCTGCGAACACTTATGACGCTTTTTCATTGCATAGTACCCCACGGTTTGGGTCGGGTCAGCTTACTTTTGGGGGGCTTTTTTTACTTGATATAGTACGTAGTACCCAATACTTTTTTACTACCACCTCGGTTGGGGTTCTAAGCGAGCTGAGCTAATACTAAACGTGACGTAAAAACATTATGGATCACTGATTGGTGCAAGAGAATCGTGACGAGCGTCATGTTAAACGCAAAATAAGCTTTAAGCTTGTCATCTGTGGTTTGCTGTAAGTTTCCAAACTTTCTTTTAATGGTAAAAAACATTCACAGGTTGAGAATCAGAAACACCATATCAGTGTTTTCCAGGCTTGCGGTTTGTGGCGGCACATTAGCGATGCGCAGGTTCGCATGCACATATTTTTTGCAATTTAAATGATCTTTACTTAAAGGAGCAGTATGTAGGATTGTGGCCAAAACTGGTATTGCAATCACAAAACTTGTGGCTAAAACTGGTACTGCAATCACACAGCTGGTGGCCAATACACAAAATGACAACATAAACATCAGTTGAGGGCTGCAACTCCACTTTTTAAATGACAATATCCTGGCCAGACCACTGCTGTGAGTGATATAAGTATTTGAAATTAAAATGATTTCTTAATGTCTAGTGACATATCAGGGCCAATTTATGATTAATTGATATAAATTTCTTACATACTGTTCCTTTAATATCCTAATGATTTTGGCATTAAAGAAAATGATAGTTTTGACCCATACAATGTATTGTTGGCTATTGCGACAAATAAACCTGTGCGACTTATAACTGGTTTTGTGATCGAGGGTCACATTTTGGTTCACCAAAGGTTCTTCGTAGACTACAAATAGGTTATAAAGAAACTTGCCTGAATAGTTCTTTGGGGAACCAAAAATGGTTCCTCTATGGCATCGCTGTGCTTATTTTTAAGAGTGTAACTGGTTATTGATCAATAACAAAATTACACAACATCAGTGCTAAAAAGCAAGAGGTAAATGAATCCAGGTCCACGTAATTTTATCTTTTAGCAAGGCTGTACAGTACGTCTCCGATGGCAAGGCATTGAAACATAGAACAAAAAGCTAAATTTATATCACCTTTGTTAAATAAATTAATGAAAGCCTTTGTTAAAAGGGTGGTTTCATATTAACATGAGTAAAAAATAAATGTAATTTTCCATTGCCTATCCACTTCATATACATCAGAGAGTCTATGTGGGCTAGGCGTTAAAAAACTTTTATTTAGATATTCTTTTGAAGTTTGACAACGTCTGATATGTATTTGATCATAAGGAGATTAAAACCTTCAACCTAACATTCACTGTCACGAGAAGTAGTTTCACTAAAATAAATAAATGAATTACAAAATAAGCAAACATGTTTTTCCCAACTTAAGCCAAAATAACCATTTATATGGTGCAATATAAAGCAAAAAAACAACATTTTACAATCACTTAAACCAAAGTGCTACTTAAGTATAGACCAGAGGCACTATAAAAAATACTCTGCAGTCACCAGACGAGAAGGATTCACATAACTATTAATAAAAACACGTTGCCTTAAAATCACTGCAGTATTCACAATGCTGCTAAACGTTCACAAGCAAAATCCTCAAACAGAGTAAATCTATCTGATACAGCACCAGGCTATCCTGCCATCAAGTCTTTTCATATTTTGCCCCCTCTCTGTGTGTGTTTGACTATGTTCATTGCAGATTCACTTACCCGCTGTTTTATAGCAGTGAACGATGGTTCGACCTCTAACAGTCCTCGACAAGATTCGTCCCGCTGCGAAGAGAAAGAGGAATAAAACATCAGCCCAGAGCTCATGCGAGCCTTTATTAGATGCTCCTAAACTCTTTAAATAAGAGGAACATGGTGAGAAAAATGAGCAGATTTCCCCAAGAACCAGATGTTAGACATGTTCTTCATTTCCGAACTCCTCTCCGCTCCCATATAAAGTCTGAGAGGATTCATCAATGTGGCAGGCAGATGAGTCGAATGTAAGTGAGGTCAGATGTACAAACACCAGTGAAGTGTCATGATTTCTGCTATTGAATTTGATAACACTAAAATGAATTTATTATAAAGAACTTATTTCAGTTAAAAAAAATTATATTAATAATTATTTAAAGGGGTGGTCAATTGTATGCATTCTGATTTATTAACACAGTTATAGAGTTGTTTCCTAATGCTAAACGTAGGCAAAGTGTCAAAAAAGCAGTTGGGCGTGTTACAGAGTATTTCTGTGCTGAATGCACTTCGCCAGGGTTAGTACAAAGTTTTTTCGATTACGGGTCCAGCTGATGTTTCCGGAGTTTCTATACGTATCACTTATTTATATGGGCACTTCCCCCAGAAAACCCCGCCCACCCGTCAATCAGCGGGAGACGCTAGAACTTACAAACATCACATCACGCGACAAGCTTTGTTTAATTTCAAAACACAGCAATGGCACGAAAGAAGAAGTGTGTTTTTGGATGCAAGGAGAAGAAAGCCAGCATTATGGATAGTGATAGACCGATATATCGGTCCGATATTTGCAAGTTTTATGTGTATCGGCATCGGCCGATACATGGCTGCCGTGTTCGCCGATTTTTTTACGGCATTATTTACAGACGAGCGATTGCAGGTCATGTGATTAAAAACAACCAACCTTTCCATGACAACATCGAAAGCTCGGCCTTACAGCTGATTATAGCTGAACAAAGCGGGTTTTTATTTCTCATCTCTGTGGGGCGGTTTCCCGGAAAGGGATTAGACTGGTCCTAGACTTAAATAAATGTAAAAACTGTCCAAACTAATCACATCTCTTTTTAACAACATGCCATTTTTTTTAAACATAATTTTTACGATGTAAATTGAGTGAGCAAAAGCAGTATCGGCTCCAAATATCGGCAAAAGAAAATCGGCAGCCTGTATCGGTCATCGGCTAAGGCTGATGAAACAAAAATCGGTATTGGCACTGAAAAATCCATATCGGTCGATCCCTAATTATGGAAACAATGGATATAGTTTATTATCCGGGGTAGCAGCGGAGTTTTGCGTGTGTGTTTGATGCACTGGATGTCATTGAAAAGTCCCAACTGGGTCATGAGTTGAATGCGGACTTCAACCTTATGTTGGAAATAGGCACGTGCATATTATATAAATAACACGAACATGTAGTGAATCATAAGTTAAACAGTGTTGCATAGTGTTGCAGGACTCGTAATCACTCCTCCCGCCGTAGTTACTCCTCCTTTATTTTTTCGTACGTTATCGGAAAGAATCGGTAAAGCTAATCTTTATTTCCTTTTTAAATCTGATTAAACTAAAGACTCTTTGGAGATATAAAGGATGTAATACTAAATAAGCATGTCTGTGGTTGATATTATAAGAGCCTATTTATTCAGATAGATCATTACTAGGGGTGGCACGGTCCATGAAAAAAATCCGAACCGTTCGGTTCGCTTGTCTCGGTTCGGAGCGCGTGTGTGCCGAACGGTTCAACGGTTCATGGCATGCGCAATGTAGTCTCATGCCCTGTATGTGACCTCAGATAGCGTGTTTCCCTTTCGCGCGAAAGAAGTGACTGGTTTGGAGTATAAGTAACTGCAGGTTATGTTACATGTAGAAATGGCAAGTGGGAGAGAAAAGGAAGTCTGCCCGCAGTTGGAGGATGCGCCAGCGTCGTATAAGTTTGGTGTGTGGAAACATATTTTTATTTCATGTTACTTATGATGACAGCGGAAATAAAACAATAGATTGAACTGCAGTCTATGGGTTGAATATGCTCGAACAGCCACAGGAGATCGCCTTCTCTCCGACCATTTATCTAATATGAGGTACTGAAAGTTTTACGTCTTTTCGTATTCAGCGCTATTTTTAGCCTTTCATTGATACAATTAAAGCGGCTGATTTCCGCGTAGTTTCATTTTGCTAGGGTGTGAAAGTTGCGCGATCTTATTTCAGAAATTTCCCCTCAAAGTAATCAGGACAGAAGTGGTCAAAAGTGGACAAAAGAGACGGATTTAAATATTACAGGTGCAAATGTTATGTTTCTCACTCGTCCACATATACTCTCAGTATTAAAGCAGCCTCTCAGTGATAAATCTAAGAGCTACACTGAAGTTGGCATTTTAATAAATGCAAGTTATCTTTGTGTGCTAAAAATGCACATAAGGTTTATGTAGATGGCAATACACATTCTCTTTTGCCAAATAAATGAAAAGCATGTTGAAATCATCAATGTCTTCCCTCTTGCTCTATCAAAATCTCATCTGGCTTTCCTCAGAGATGGTCCCAATAATGTGCTTAAAGTCAAATTCAGTTTGTGCATGATTACATGATATAACTTTTTTTTTAATACTGTATCCTAAATTATGGATAATTAATACATTAATAAGATAATACATTTCTGGAGTGTTAAAAATTTAAAGAAAAAATAACAACAAGAACCGTATTGAACCGTGAACCGTGACCATAGAACCGTGATACGAACCGAACCGAGGGTTTTGTGAACCGTGCCACCCCTAATCATTACTATTATAAAATCAATGCACACAGCTTTCTGTGATTGGTGGAGCTTCTTACCACTGAAACAGCAGGTGGCATCTTTGAACCAGTGTCATTGCATAATGATCCAGGTGGATGACCTAGTATCCAGTGTTGCATGCGACTTATAAAACACATTGCATTTTTTAAGGTCAGCGAGAAATAAAATTTGTCCTAACAAATGGCAGTTTGCATCCTATAAGATTTACAAACTAGGGCATCGCATGTTTTAAACTGATATATAACATGGTTGCATGAATATCCGAGCACTTTCTGGTGGTCTTTTCAAGCAGCCTGCAATTTTTAAAGCTGATAGTCTATAATAGACCCGCTTCCCTTCAGCTGTGGCAAATAGCTGTCAAGAGAGCGACCGGCCCTCTTTTCTTATCATAAATACAGCTCTGACAGAAACAGGAAAGAAAGGAGACTCAATAAAGGTCTCAAAGCAGATGACATCATGACCGCTCTGAAATGGAGGTCTAAAAATAGACAAAATATCCCATCATGCTAACTTTAAGGAGACTGATGGCACGCTCAAATGAGTCAGCTCAAGACAGAAACGCAAATAATGTTGACGCAGACAACAAGCACTCATTCTGTGGTGTTCGGGATTTTAAAAGACATGTAAGAAACTATTTGTTTAGGTTGGAGGCGAATGAGTCTGGTCAGCATTTGTATAATGTTGCACATGGTTAAGAATGACCAAGGGGTAAGTGATTTATGATAAAACTGTAATTTTGGGGTGAACTTAACCCTTTAATCTCAAGTTCAAAGTCTGAAGCTAAGGCCTTTAGAAAACCTATAGCCTAATAAAAAGTGCATTAAAATCAACATGATGATTGATACATCCAAGTAAAGATGAAAGCGCAGTAATAGGTGATTATCAGAAACTTAACCAGAGTTTTTCCTCTTACTTTAGTTGTATGATACCAATAAATGTGTGATAATTTAGTTTGGACAGTGCTGAAAGATAGAGCTGACAGCATGTGGTTTGTTTATCCCCTGATTACTCTGCATATATTATTAAAACATTTTCTAGAAACACAAGTAGTACACATGCACTTTTATATAAAAATAAATTAACATTCTGCAAATCTGCCCATTTTCTGGTGTTAGACAGGAACGCGTGAGATTGTGTAATTTAGTCCCCGGTCGACTAAATAAATACCCCATAAAATAAATAACCCCATACTAATAATGTGCTCTCAGCATGGCAGTCTCTGTTAAAAGCCTTCTTCCCGGAAATAAGAATGAACTAAGTGCTACCAAAATCCCATATCTGATCAACGACTTGCCCGAGAAAGCAATTCCTTAATGTTCAAACACAAGCAATTCACTTAAAATTCTATCCAGAGAATTGGTCGATGTCAGCCGATTTGCTTTTCAACCTAACAGGCAATAATTGCGTAATGCATTTATAGGAGGAAAACATAGTGGGCATGGCTTCATAGAAAAGACAAAATTAAGACATTACAATGCTAATGAGAACTAAACCACTAAAGCGAAGTGGCCGACTCAGCAGAAGCAGAGACTTCAGGCGCCCGGGTAAATGGAGGAAGTCGACTGGCATGCCCGTGACGCTGCATGCCAAATCAGCTCGCACAATTACCACGCTCTCTTGTGTGTCATTGAAAGAAGATATCATTACCATTAGAGTAAATGTTTTTGACAACTTCCATTAAAACAACTTTATTTTGCCTCACTCTACCGCTAATCTGAAGATCGTGAAAAGTCTGTGCAAGCTTGTGTACACTAGAGGTCTCACGGTTCTCCAAAACCTCGATTTCGCTTACATTTTCGATTCTTAGGTCACGGTTCAAATTTTTTTTAAAGCACAAAAAATGCTATGCCATTTTTAGACTAGACTTTTATGAAATATTATATCTGACCTTGAACCTGAAGATGCCCAGCCATGTTAGGCCCTGTTTACATTAGAGCATTTGCGATTTAAAATGGCATTTTAAAATGAAAACGATCCTTGTTTATACTGGCATTTTAAAAAGAATCTTCATCCACACTATACACGACCATAAACGCATGAAACATGACCAATCACGTAACTGGGCATGCGCATAAAAGTGAAAAATAACTTATTAATCTAATAATAGCTTACCTTTGCGCGTTTATGCAGCCTAGGGGTGTGCGATATTGACAAAAATTCATACCTGGATCCTTTGCCGGCAAACTACAACAGACACTATTTTCAACCTATAAAAATGTGTTTGGGAAAGTCTTGTATTGTTCTAGCACCCCCCTACAACATATGATTAATAGGTTAATGTTGATGTTATAAACCAAACAGAAACGTCTATATGATTTAAAAAGGACGCATTCAAGTGAACAGTACTAAACAGTAGCCTACATAGCTTTAGCCTACAGAAATGCTTATTGCTTTAATGTAGGGAGTTATAATAGTTAATTGTTCGCAGTTCATATTTATGATCTTATAGTCTATTTGAAAATTTTCATATGACTGTATTCTTCAGAAAAACACCAAATAACTTACCTTACCTGTCGCTGTTCAGTGTGCAATTAATTAATAAAAATGTGTATGTCCGCTAGCAACACAGAAATAGCAAAAAGCGCAATCAGCTAAACGAGCATTAAATATTAATATGACATTGATTTTTTTTGTATTTATTAATTTATATTCACAAAACTTATCAACAAAACATCGATTAAAATTAAGAGACAAATTATATGAAACGAAAATCATTTTTAAGTAGCAAACAAAACTTAAATTAAACTCGAAAATAATGTCTGACCCATTACAATTCTCCCTTTAAATTGACCTTTACAACACCCTATATGGCGTTTAAAATTACGGTCTCTCTTTCGTATTAAGCTAACTAAATTTAAACAAAACATAAACAACATTACAACAATATTCAAACCCAACAATACTCAAACATAAATATAAAACAGACATTATCTATAAGGATACATGTCAAAACAATCTGATATAGCGTTTATACTAGCTGGTTGGTAGATGTTACCAATTTTTGGCAAAACCTCCATTGCAAACCTCCATTTACCTGAATAAAAAATTTTTTACTTTGAAAATGATGCGCTGTCACGTTAACATCAGCTGTTCGTTTAAATAAGACTCCGTCTACGTTCATTTACACTACAGCGCAACGTCTGAGTTCTCAAACTAAAACGGGGTCTTCAGCGTTTACAAACGACTCTGTTTATGAGGGTCGAAAACTGTGGCGTAGTGTAAATGAAAGGCGTAAACTTGTCAAAAGTAATGCGTTTTAAAAGGTAAACGCATTAATGTAAACATAGCCTTAGTTGTGCTGCCAGTGTAAAAATATTGTACACGCACATACCGGATAAAACGAAACTTCCTGTCAGTACTTTGCACCTTAAAAATGTGCTTTTGTTACCATGAGACGAGATTGTGAGACTATATAAGTTGTTCTGAAACTTAAACAGATCTCAGTTGAGAGAAATGACAGGTCCTGTCACAGACAAATCGTGACACCCACTAAATACATCAACAAATACATTGGAGACACCATCACCTGTGTATCATATCCCCAAGACCCAAAAATATGAGATATTTAATCAACGGAGGCCATCAGAGATGTCTACTCCTCTGGCACAAACCATGCAGTCACCAAAATCAATGGCTATCTCTCAACCGACCTTATTAATATCATCCAAACATGATTTATTATTTATTGCAGTTGATGTCTACAAGGGTCCAGGGTTGTCTGATAGATATCTATGAGACAGGATCCCATTATTTCCAGCATGTCATATTAAATTCTGCAGGAGTGCACTCAATTTTCCTGAGGTGTAGGCCTATGGCCAGGGGGGACGGTTTCAGATGGGACGGCATGGTGGCAGGATCTTTCTCTGTCAAAACCACACTGCAGACATGGAGATTCCAGAAGACACACTGATAACGCGTCCAAGGATTTGTCCCGGGATAGTTTGATTTTGGTTCATTTACACGGACAGTGAAATTCTGGAATATATCCCTTCCAGGATCAATCCCGGGATTTGTGTTCACACAGACGGCACTCTATGCCGATATTCTGGAATCAACACTCTGTTTGAAATGGGTTAATGACAGCCCCTATGCATGCCACTAATAGATCGGCCTTTTCCCTGACGTAATGGAGAATCTATGACATTATGACTGCAGGGGGACAACAGCTCAGAATTCAATGAGCGTTGATGACTCCTCGAGAAGCGTCAAGCCTTTGATCTGTGCTTGAACCTTCAGTAATGAGGAAGATAAATTTCGATTGTTGTAGTAGATGATCTACGAGGCTGAGGGCAATTTCATATTCATGCCGAGGCGGACGGATCACTGGCGTCTAATTGAGCAGGGGCTTGATTAAAATTCATCTCGCTCTGTGGCGTCTTTATTTTGGGGAGGCTGAAGTAAACGCTCCGTCAGCCAAATTGGCTCAGATGGAAAGTTTGAACCTGTTAAACAGCAGGGGAACTATAATGTACCACCAGGAATGCGGGGGTCTTAAAGGGGGATGACAGGCTCCACATAGAAATAAACATCAATCTGATTTAACAAGACAGTATCATTAAGGACAAAGGAATTCATGCAAATGAACCAGACTCCTCCCCAAACCAAAGACATCAATGAAGCATCGTTTGCGGAGTATATGAGGAACCAACGTGATCTCATGGCAAAACGAGAAGGTTAATTCGTATTAATTAGTAAGATATTTTTGTACGATTTACCTTGACGCGTGATGTTGGGTTAGGGTTTCTTTATCGTTTTCTTTTTTGGGGATAATCATGCATGATAAATCTTATCCAACTTGTAAAATATGTACGAACTCTCATAAGATCAGGCTGGAGTACCTCAAGCCACCCTAAATGAATTCCATCATGGCTACCATGTGCCACATCCATTCAGCCATCAATGCAAGGCACAATAAATAAACCAGCTCCCTTTCATGGTTACCAGACATCAGTTTAACTAAAACCAAGCGGTCAAAGCGGTGATCAACCAATGTCTCATTCAGTTCGGTCTTTCATTTCAGGACAACAAGACAGCGTGCACTGAACCGCAAAATCATAATGAAAGAAGTATTGGCATTTCCTTTGAATGTGACAAAAAGCCTTCTTTAAAGAAAATAAAATATGAAACACTGGAAGAGAGGTGGTTCATTTAAGCTATGATAACATGCAATTACGTTAAGCACAGCACTCGAAATGAACCCTACCAAGGCAGTCGGTCTTAATCCCACCATTCAAGGTGGCTGCAAATTACATATTGCTAAGGATCAGTTACATTATGAAAACATTACAAGTTATTTAAGCAAATGATCCATAAAGACCACAATACAAGGATTTGAACACCCCGTGGAAACTTTAAACATCAAACATGGCACAAAGGCCAATTGCAAAAACGCTTTAACATTTTAACCTATTGTTAATCTGCATTAAAACCTAAAGTTCATCCATTTGATGTTCATGATGTTGGTGAATGAATCGCCTCCGTCAACACTTGTGCAAACTATAAAGAGCAGTTAACCACCAATTGCTGTCAGCGTAAATGCACCTTTTAAGATGAGTTCCTCCACCAGCGGGCCAACACAAACACGTTCAAAACCTCATTACTGCAGAGCGCCCAAATAAAAAGCAGATCTCATTTGCATTCAAACGTTTACTTTCTCAATCTTCTCCCATGAGAGGCTATCATTAGCAGTCTGCAACTCTATCGATCCTCCAGCCCGGGGTTCGACTGCTCTGGCACAGAAGCATGCCCTCGGTGCCCCTTCGGGCGACCCTGGTGATTACTGCAGTCCTGCTAGCAACAGAGTCTTCTTACCCGTGTGACATCCAGATAGGATAAATTCATCTAGTAGGCTTCAATACCGAACACCGGGTCTGGTGTTGTAAATGGATTGCTGTCTGTGAAGATCGCGTGTGCAATGCTACAAACAGGAGGCTTAGCCGGCCACATACCCAATCGCTTATGACTGTTCATTGTTTTAGCATGGTACATATTGTGCCTTCAGAATAAATGAAAACCATAAGAATAAAATGTTTGTCTAATCTACCAGCACACAACAGCGTTAGGCCGGAAACAAACACGGCACTGGATCTCCTCAAGCATTCAAATCCCACACATGGCTCTGCTCAATGCAGACCAGAGACTCTCAAGGTGGAGGCCACATTTTCAGGAAACAAAGTTTATATGAAAATTCTTCGTCCACCTGATCTGCAATTTTCATGAGACACCACTTTATTTCCAAACATCTTTCTACACACTAAAAAAAATGTTGGGTTGTTTCAACGCGTGGTTCGGAAAATATGAACAAACCCAACCACTGGATTACGTTACTCTGGCAAATATGGACAACATTTTCTATAGCATATTGGGTTGAATCAACCCTGCATTGGTTAATTTAAAGGTGCCAAAGAATACATTAAAATAATATGCTGAATTGTTCTCTTATATCTACATAGACGTCCATTGTAGGAAAAATAAATGCAACAGAATTCAATGGGTACCGTTAACAATACAACAATTCATCATTTATCACAATACTTCCTTTATATTTGTTTTCTTACTATTGAAGTCAATGGTTACAATCAGCTGTGTGCTTACCATTATTTATCAAAATATCTTCTTTTGTGTTCATCAAAAAAAAAAATTATACAGGTTTAGAACAACATGAGGATGAGAAAATGGTGTGTTAAATAGGTATATGAGCCCTATACTCATTTCTTAAATATACTCCAAGGGCAGGCATTGTGTAGAATGAACGTCAGACGCTCCAAATCTATAAAATCTATTGAACTTGGGGATTTTTGCAGGTATTGTATGGGCCTGCCTACAAGGGAACCATTTTAGTAGCGAAACCATAAATCAACATTAATGCCTTACTGTTATGATATTTCTCATCTTATTGATGATCTGGAAAATCAAGGGACAACAAGTCGGAGCAGGATGTAATGCTCCATACGGTGATGTTTTTGTTCCACAAATGACAAATTAGCAACAGAAGGGGGGAAAACCCAGAGCTGACTCAACACTTTCTTGGATAAGCAAAGAGTCTGTGAGAGAGAGACCATAACCTAAAAGATATATTTTCTAATTAAGCCATATAAATCTTGTCCGAGAGGCTGCTGACAAAGTACAACGTTACAAAGAATTGTACCTTACAATGATTGTTTTAACTTGGTAAAGACCAAGTCTAAAATTTCTGGTTTTATTTCATTTTGAAAGAATATTTGGGGGATAATTGCAAAAATGTCAAGGTGGTATAACCGGTCTGTGTCAATTGGTGTAACTAACACTGTAAAAAAAAATTGTAGAAATTACAGTGTTGCTGGCAGCTGGTTGCCAGTAACTTACTGTAGATTTAAGTTTATGTTATTTACTGGCAACATTTTTTTCAAAGGTAAATGAACATTAAACATTAACAATTCTTTGTCTTTACAGAGTAAAACTAAAATAACAGCATCAAGCAAAGCATTCTGGGAAACAAAATCTGAATAAAAAAACAAAAGGTTGAAAAAGTTTGATGATGATTTCTGGTTCCCAGAATGCTTTGCATGATGCTGTTTTTTTATAGTTTTATTCTTGTTCATATTAAATGTTCATTTAACTCTTGCCAGTAAATAACATACATTTAAATCTACAGTAAGTTACTGGCAACCAGCTGCCAGTAACACTGTAATTTCTACAGAATTTTTTATAATGTAGTACTTAAAAAAAATACATATGTATTTTAATATTAAGTTACATAAATACATATATTCATAAAAAATGTGGAATCAAATATAATCATCTAGTTTAGTGTAATATGATTTTTTACATACATTTTTACATCATTTGTCAAAGATTATTTAGAAAACAGAGCTGTTTTCAGCATATTTCAGGACAAATATAAAAAAACTCATCAAAATTTATATTAAGAACTAACTAATTAAATTATATTTTAAAATAATTTTTTGATGATTATGCTTACATGCCATCAAGGTGGATAAAATATTTAATATTTCTCATTCTTTGGCAGTTACACCATTTGACATTTTAAGATCCATTAAGTCTTAACTTTCATAAAAATGGTGCAAATGTGATTTTTTTATTGCATAAAATTAACAAATACACTGTGCTTTGAAATATACCTGATGCATGCTTTTTAAAAAATTCTGATCTTGCCAAACCGTTTTTGTCACTGACCCTTTTACGCATTACGTGGAGGTCCGCAGTCAGTGCGCATGGCACAAATTTCGTCATCAAATTTTTGAACGTGTAGGTCGCCCAGGGTGCGATTTGCTGGGGGGGATGCGTGGGATTTCCCCCTTTCTGGTCAATGTATCCCTGCCTCTGCTTAATTATTTTTTAATTAAATTTATCCCCCCCTCAAAGTGATCAGTGCTACTACACTAGTGGCGAGACGGATCACAAAACTTATCACGGATCCGTGGTTTGAATAAAGTCAATTTTGTTTTAAAATGCGCTGCTTTGGCTGGCTCTGATACAGCTGCCGCGCAGCCTCTCTGTATTCACCACTCTGCAGACTTGCTCAATGTCCCGCCCACGGCGCTACCTGATTGGTTACAGACCCGGTTACACCTCACGAGTAAAAGCCTATCAACACATGCGAGATGGTTATGGAGCTGTGTGTCGAAACGATGGAAGGCAGCATATTCATCCGCATATTAATAAAGCGAGAATAAACATCACAATCTGATAATCTGTTTATGATGACAAGCAGAGTAAGTGTCCCAGTCACACCACTGAGAATGGCAGAAGTGACACATGATAAATGCAGATGAGGCGTTTAGCGAGGCGCGGGCGCGTCCAGTTTGCGCAAATGAGGCTAATTGACATAATGCATCTGTCTTTTCTATCATTTCACTGTAGCTCAGCATTGCGGTGTAAAGTTAATGTTATTACTTTAAAAGCAGCAGTAAAGCTGTTTCTACTGTTATGGTTTAACTTTGCAATCAATACATTGTTCATATATGTTTAAGTTGACACTACGTTGTGCCATACAGTTTTGCCATTCAAGATTTAATTCTTGCGTGTTTTTTCGTTGTGCATGATCACAGTTCATATGTGTGGGGAAAGATAAACTATTAGTGTAAAAATATTGCGTTAGGCTGCTTCATGAGTTAAGAATTTTTTTACAATTCCTGCAAATGCAGTGATGAAGTTAATGTTCTCATGATTTATTTTTATGAATTAAAATGTTTTGAAATGTGCTGTGAACAGACGCATTATGTCAAGAATGATAAAAAATCGTCAATAAGCTCATAATTTGCGCTAAAATAGTCTAAATGTTTAGTTTTAAAACCATTTTAAAAAGCTGGTTATTTTGATGTTTCTGCGCAAGTTCAGCAGACAGTGAGGTTCGGGTTTGTTCCGATCAGAGCTCGTGAGCGGAGAGCGCATTTCTGAATATTAGAAATATTTTAATTAGAAATATATATAAAAAAAATATATTATAATGGATTTTTGTTAGGTCGGACAATGATTACCAAATTTCTCTCTCATATTGCTCTTCATAACCACTGAAAACAGTCAAAAAAGTAAAAACTAGTGGTGGGTTCAAAATAACTCATGACGAAATATGGTGAGTACCCACCGTCGCCGAAATCGACGCCTCTGAAAACATCCCCCCCTCTGTTTTTTTCACAAATCGCACCCTGAGGTCGCCCATACGTGTACAGGAGAATGTAGTACGCAGCCCAGGAGATGCATTGCATTTTGTTGCAATGAGCATGTGTAAAATGTCTGCGTACACGTTCGAGTTAAATGAACTATGCTTTGCAAGACTGCTCAACTACTCTGGGCAATCTAAAAATGGCCGTATTTGACCCAACCATGGGTTGAAACAACCAAACATAAGTTCATTTAAACCCAATGGTTGGGTTTGTGCATATTTTACTTTAGCCATTAGATGATGTTGTATACAGTCAAACATACACCGATAAGCAATTACATTATGACCACATGCCTAATTTCCTATAGGATCTCCTGTAGCCCGCAAAACAGCGGCCACGCGGCGAGGCATTGATTTTACAAGGCAGCAATAGGTCTCCTGGGGTATCTGGTACGATAATGTCAACAGGACAGCCTACAAAAATTCATTAGAAGTATTACAATATTCAAGAAGTTCTTGCTTTTTCATCGCCAATACAATCACAGCAAACGTTTAACAAATCTTTCCCATTCTGTCAAATGTTACTCCATTAACAGTGTGACACAGATGCCTCATGGTTTTGGACATCTTTAAGTGAAAGATACAGGGATCTATAGTGACTCTACAGAGACTCTTATCATCCACATCACCATCCTCAACTTCAGACGACAGTGCTACTGCCGGCAGCCGGACGTCTGCTGCAAACCAGGACAGTGATGTCCTCCCCCTACCCCTGCAGGAGGAATTCTTAATGCACAGAGTCTGTGCAATGAATTAAAGTCATCTCTATTTACATCCATTTCCTGCCAGAGATGACGTCTGTAAAATGGTTCACCATTAAGGATCTTACATAATGAGCCACTAACAAAGACCCAATGAGCTCGCAGCAAGCTGACGACATGCACATGAAAGAGACAGTTTAAAGAAGGGAAGAGGGATGTGGTGATGGACCGTCATTGGCCGTAATGACCAAACAGAGGCCATGACTCCAATTTGAAGGTCGAGAGGCTTCAGCTCAGGGAAATTAAACTTCTGCACTCCATTACAAACTGGTGACTGTTTTACTCTTGGTAATTTAAGAGTCTGGATGTGTGTGTTTGTGTGTTTAACGGTTTTACTCGTCTATAAAAGATAAAGAAAGCAATCCAAATCAGCTGAAAAGAATACAAGAAAGAAAAGAGAAGTAACACAAGTATCAAAATGAGTAATTAAATTGATATTTATTAGATTAACCACATTCCTAGCAAATGTGAAAAGCAGATATAAATTTACAAGTTAAAGCTGCAATCTGTAACTTTCACCTCTCTATCGCCATCTCTGTTTAAAACATACAATTGCAAGTTACTTTACGTTTCTATCTTTACATTGATTGCGAAACAACTGACATCTGTAAAATCTGACTTGACAGCTTAAATTTTAAACCCAAAAAGTTACAGAATGCAGGTTTAATGAACTTTATTACTAGCATTTGTATGGCCCTATTCACATAAACACTTGCCATATTTGTTGTTGTATATAAATGCATTAAAAATGTCATCACATGCTAATGTTTTGTAAAAATCATACATTGGCCCTAATGAAAAAATTAAACGTGTCAATTTTTCCAATATAGTGCGTGTGATAATAAGTGAAAATTCTGGTAGGCCAAGTGAAAATCTGCACAATAGTTAATAAAAAATAAATAAAAAATGTCTGGCCCCTAAAGTCACTCATCTATAAATGATAAAAAAGCAATCCAAATCAGAAAAGAAAACAAGAAAGAAAAGAGAAGAGAAGAAACAAGTATCAAACAAAAATAAAATGAATAATTAATTCTATATTTATTAGATGAACCGCATTCCTAGCAAATGTGAAAAGCACACATAAATGTGCATGTTAAAGCTGCAATCTGTAACTTTTACCTCTCTATCGCCATCTCTGTTTACAACATACAATTGCAGGTTACTTTACGTTTTTATCTTTACATTGTTTGCGAAACAACTGACATTTTCTGTAAAATCCAACTTGACAGCTGAAGTTTTTAACCCAAAACGTTAAAGATTGCAGCTTTAATGAACTTCATTACTAGCATTTGTATGGCCCTATTCACATAAAGACTTGCCATATTTATTTGTTGTATATAAATGCATTATAAATGTAATCACATGCTAATGTTTTGTAAAAATCATACATTGGCCCTAATGAAAAATTTAAATGTGGCAATTTTTCCAATATATAGTGCGTGTGAGAATAAGTGAAAATTCTGGTAGGCCAAGTGAAAATCTGCACAATAACTTATAAAATAAATAAAAAATTGCTGGCCCCTAAAGTCACTCATCTATAAATGATAAAGAAAGCAATCCAAATCAGAAAAGAAAACAAGAAAGAAAAGAGAAGAAACAAGTATCAAACAAAAATAAAATGAATAATTAATTCTATATTTATTAGATGAACCGCATTCCTAGCAAATGTGAAAAGCACCCATAAATGTCCATGTTAAAGCTGCAATCTGTAACTTTTACCTCTCTATCGCCATCTCTGTTTACAACATACAATTGTAGGTTACTTTACGTATCTATCTTTACATTGTTTGTGAAACAACTGCCTTTTTCTGTAAAATCCAACTTGACAGCTCAAGTTTTTAACCCAAAATGTTACAGATTGCAGCTTTAATGAACTTTATGTGAATAGGGCCGCACAAATGCTAGTAATAAACACTTACCATATTTTTGGTTGTATATGGGCACAATAAATTAAAAAACAAAAAATTATAAATTACAAAAAAAATAATAGGTTTATTATGACCAAGCTGTATTAATAAAGGCTTTTTACTTTTTTAGAGAGTGCCTTGGAGTTTTTCTTTGTTTTTGCTATCCACTATTCTCTTGTCCAAAGAACACCTCGACTTTTACAGACTTTTACATATTTTTTGAGTCCGGGCAGCACTCCTTTTTTTGATTTTTGAGTTTTGCTAGTAATAAACACTTGCCATATTTATTTGTTGTATATTGGCACTATAAATTAAAAAACAAAAAATTATAAATTACAAAAAAATTATAAACATGCTAATGTTTGTAAAAGTCATACATGTCATTGGCCCTAATGAAAAATTAAAACGTGGCAATTTTTCCAATATAGTGCGTGTGAGAATAAGTAAAAATTCTGGTAGGCCAATTGAAAATCTGCACAATTTGCACAATAGCTTTAAAAATACTACTAAATAATAATAATAATTGCTGGCCCCTAAAGACAATCCTCATCCTTACCTGTGGTAAAATCAATGTAGTTTACAACTTTAGCTTATGAATAAAGGTTGCAGAACTTGATTCGTTCGAGTGAAAATCTTCCCTAGTCGTTCCAAAAGCAAAGCCAGAAAAAAGCAGATTTGTCAAGCGACGCCGAGTCCAGCTCATTGAGCTCTCCTTCACGCGGCACCGAGCATCTATTCACCCCTCCTCCGGTGACCCATTCGCCAGACAAAATCTCTCCGAGACGTCAATATGTCGTATTGATCTCAATAAAACATGAAATTAAATATTGACTGACTGCTCTCTTCCAGCGCAGCAGCAAAAATGGCGAACGCCTAAAGTCCTAAAGAATCAGGCCAAAGCACACAAAAGCCCCACTGTTCTCTGGAAACATTTGCACTCCGCAGACTTCTGGATTTAGACGCGGAGTTATTTCGGATGAATGAACACATATGAATTTCATTCAGGATTAATTATAGAGCAATAGTATTTTAACCCATTGAAACCGTGTGACGTTATCATGCGACATATTGGCTTGCATACATTACACGCCTCCCCTACACACACACGCACATTCAGATACGGGCCACTGCACTTCCCCAAGTATTTCACCCAGTGATAACTTACCACCCATCCCAGAGGAAAAATGTGTTTTCATATGGGCAGAGAAAAAAAAATGAAAAAGTAAAAGTAATGAGAAAATGTAGGAGAGGTGGAACTACACAGATAAAAGATGAAACATGGAAAACGACCAGATTGAAAGAATCCAAGAATCTATATCCAATGGACATTCCTGAAACATCAGCACATTTCTCCTAGTTTGACAGTGCCGTGCTCCATTACTTCTAGATGTGCTCCTTACAGAGAGAATGATGCAGACCAGACAAACACTGAGGTTTACTCAAATGCAAACGCCCACAAAAATAGAGCCAGCATCCCGTTCTCAAAGTGACTGATAACACCATAGGGACCGAGGCATATAGAGAGATTCGATGTAATATATTAAACCACTGTAGAGTACAGTACAGTAGAGACAAATACAAATGGAGAGATTGGATGTTATATACATTCCTGTAGCTCATGGTAGAGCACTGCATTAACAGCACAAAAGGTTGTGGGTTCGATTTCAGGCAACACATAAGGAGAACTCGGCACATATTATACATTAATCAAATACTTTCACTTCAAATCTGCTTGATCCCAGACTTGGTTATCAGTTTCCACATGTGTTACTACAGTAACAATGAAAACAGGCCAAAAAAGCAGCAGCTTGACCATTAAACTCACAAACAAAGAAGCAGCAGCAACTTGTTTATGATTTGAGAAGACCAGTAGTCATGGAGGTAAACAGAATGTGACTTTTGTAGCAGTTTCAGTTCATCACTCCTTAACTTGGTCCATCTTTGTTCTCACCATCGCAAATGGAAATGCATACAGGGTTTCACACAGAAAATGTGTAAGTTAAGGTGGTAGGGTTGGGAAGGTGGGTAGGGCCGAGGGCGTGGCAATCAAAGGGGCGGGGCGTATGCGTCATGATGAAAATTAAAATATTTTAATAAAATAAATAAATAAAATATTTATTTTGAAAACACAAAAAAAACCTTTATTTATTTTTTGGACTACCTAGTTAAAGCGGGCGGGTTTCCAAGCTTAGGCGGGCCGCCTTAACTGAAATATGCTGCGGGAAACCCTGGCATATGAAAATAAGCAATGCAGTTTTTACCTGATGGGAGGGGTTCTAGTGGACCAATCACAGCGTTTGCGGGCCGCGCAGAACGGACATGCTGTTAAATATTTGACGAGGTGCACGTCAGGCTACGGCGTAGCTCTGACGTAGACCTTACGCACGACTATAACCTGCACTTAAAGGGACACTCCACTTTTTTTGAAAATATGTTCATAGAATAAAACATCAGATTTTTTGCGTTTTGGAATCCTTTCAGCTAATCTCCGGGTCTGGCGGTACCACTTTTAACATAGCTTAGCACAATCCATTGAATCTGTTTAGACCATTAGCATACAGATGTGGCCTTTAAAAATGCGCGTCTGTGAGACCAGAATGCCGCGGAGACTTCCGAAATTCTGCGAGATCCCGCAAAAGGGGGGTTCGGTGGGGGACGCAGGAAATATAAAAACCTGTAGAGGGCAGGCGTGTTTCTTGTAGGCCATACTGACGACAATGTGTGTGCTCGACTTCATGCTGAGCGTATACTGTATGATATTGAAGTAACATGACACGGATTATCGATAGACTTTGATGTCATACAAATGCATGCTTTTTGGCAAACATTTTGTTGGCGAAGTTTTCTTTTGCCAGTTACATAAACAGTCACATATTCTTCATAAAAATCCGACTCAAACGCGCATCATTTGTCTTATTTTTTTCCGTGTACTTACAGTAGAAGAGACGTGATGTATGATAATCGAGTCTTATAACAAAATAATTCGCGAAGACCTTTGAAGAGACCGAGCGCATTTACGCAATATCATTAACTAGTTTATCTAATTTTACATTTAGTTCATTTTTGCATCTGAACGTTTTAATAGCTTTAACATGGTTGTGGTGCGCTTTTCTGCATTACTGAACAGTAGGCTACTTTTTATATTATCATGTTTCCCTTTACATGGTATGAAACACGATAAAAAGTATGCATGGGTGTTTAATACATTTCACTGAGAATTTGTATAATATGTTATACTTGTACTAAGGAAATAAAATCATATTGTGAGTGTAAATATTCATAAATTCGAGGAGTTTCTGAGGTGTTTGTCATCGGCAAAATGCGCAGTTTCTTTGTTGCCGATTAAAAACCGTTGGCTATGTGATTGTTTAAAATTGACATTTTTTCTACTTATTATTAATTAATTTTTTGCCTACATTTACTCAAATAATATCAATGTGAAAATATAAGTAAATCATACTTCAAGTTAGGCGTAAAACTAACACATTTTTTATGTCAAATAGAAATAATAATAATTTGAAATATGCAACTATTACAGTTTTAAAAACTTAAATATATTACTCTGACCTTTTTAAATATATTGACTAAAATAATCTGTAAATGTAATACTTATATTATTAAGGCGTATACATCAAATAATATATGTACATTTTACACAAAATATCTGTTCTATTTTTAGTAATTTATTTTCCAACTAAAAAAATCGCATTACTGCATTAAGAGATTTTATTAAGTTACTTTAATCATTTATTTTAGAGATATTTACAAAGCCACTGAATCAATTTTAACAGTGTGTAGCTACATTATCACCTTACGGTAGACTATTATTAAATGCATATAAATAAAAATATGTAAAACTAAATAAAAAAGATATCATACACGGACTGTATGTAAGCATACGTTTTCTTGTTCGGTGCACGTGGGTTTAAATGCCGTTTTTCTAAAGAAGAATTTTAAAACTTTATTGGTGGTAGTTGAGAAGAATTCCTTTTTCCATTTCTAAATCATTTTGAGCGCAATATAAATATATCATATTGTTATTCTTATTATATAAGAATACGCAATTTTTACAACATTTTTAACATATATAAAATATACGTTAAGCATGTTGTGTGTATTTCCTAATTACAAGCTTTTGATGAAATTGCACCAAAACTAAACGTGCATAAAAACATAAAAAAGTCATTTAAATAAGCGAAAAATCTTTTTTATGAGCTCAAAATTTTGAATATAATGTGCTATTGCTGAAAATTGCCCATCTCTAAAGGAGAATATTCATCTTTAAAGTTTAAGAAACAAAAAAGTACTGATAAGCATCCTCAAACATATATATTCTGCAAGCACTCATTTATCCATAATGATGTTATTTATTTTTTAATAACATATTGTCGCTGTTGGGCAAAGATACTCTCTGGACACCAAGACCATGTCTATGGGTTCAAGAATAACAAAATATTGGCCATTTGAAACTCGAAAGTCATCACTTTATTTTGTCCCATTGTTTTCCATTTTGCGTGTGGTAAAACTCCTGTGCGCGTCGTTCAAATTCATTGAAATTTCGTTCACTTGTAGTTTAGCAAGTATGCGTAATACAATTTCAATAATGTTTTTACACTGCACATCGTCTGAGGAAATCCGAAGTTGCGTCGAGGGGAACCAAGCTGACAGCCGCGACAGCAGAGATTGTCACGTACCTACAAAAGGGTACTGGAAAAAGTTTGCATCTGACCTGCAGCGATATCATTCTGGCTTGGTGGGATGTCAGCCAGCGAGAGTCCTCTGATTCTGACCTTGTTCTTTTACTCCTCAGAGTCTAAAACCAGGAGGCCATATTAAGTATTAGAGCAGCTATGGTTGCGCGTTTCACACACCTCTCCAAACCACGTTATTAACACCATGCTTGTTCGACTTCATGCGGCGCCGCAAGAACCGACAGCCGGATGACGTCAGAGTACCGCGAGAATGATTCAAGAAATCATATTTCGCCTCGCTCTCGCGATACTGTGACGTCTTCCGGCTGTCGATTCTCGGGGCGCCGCATGAAGTCGAACAAGCCTATTGACAGCAGCAAAAGCTACGCATGCGCTTTTAACTTGTAAAACTCAAAGGTGTATGGGTAATGTAGTCTCTGCTCTCGGTGGGACGAATTAGGTAGCTATTGTGAAGGGCGCTTTGAAAAGTGGCAGCGCAGCCAAATAATTAAATTAAGCCTCTGATTTAAACAGATGTGCAAATGAGCGTTCTGGTACGCTAGAAGTACGTTCTGGACGCAGGGAGAGTGGTACGCTCAAGAGCTATATTTGGAAGTGGCGGTACTGAGTACTGGCGCCTACCGGCCCACATTAAAGCACTGGTGGTAGCAAAGGTAGACGGCGCTTTAAAAAGCAAAAGAAAGCTGATAAAAATGAGAAACCTACACTGAAATAAATTGGAGTAGGATTTAGGCTACTTAACAAAATCTAAACATTTTTCACTCAGAAAATGCTAGTAAATATAAACAAAATTATCAGCAGCTTTAACTTTATTACTTTTTTAATTTTAATTCACTCTTTGTTTCAGCGATGTTTATAAATATACTATATTTTTGCATTTTGATGACAAACTGTTCAACACTGAAAAGAAACTAATGTAATCTTCCTGATTTAATCACGTAAAACACGAGTCTAAACACAAGCACCACTTTTCTGAATGATGATAATCACAAACATCCCAGAGTTTGTAAACCAATTGTTTGTAAAACATATTTAATGCTAACTTTACTTAAAAATTCAGAAAATATTTTTTACAGTGTATAAATAAAAAGACATGAAGGAAGTTAATTCCAAAATGTAATTAATTGTACATGGTTTAGCTGCTTGTTTTAGCAGCTACCAGTGACAGAGAGTCAAAAAATTAAAAACCACCCACCCCTAGGTCTGCCAATTCTTTGCCAACCCCCAATGCTAATCGATCACCTCATGAAAGAAAACCGGTTTATCCAGTTTTCACCAGCGTGTTGGGTTTTAATATCAACCCTTGCAGTTTCTTTGTTAAAATGTAATTTAAGCAAATAGGCCTAATACATACGCTGTATGTTATTTTAAATGAATGTTTATAACTTATAAAATTAAGTGGATATCAGGTAACTTAATTTGACATATGTTGATATAACCTACACTGTAAAAAATCAAATTAATGAAATGTTGGACGGGCAAAAATATATAAGTTAAACCAATTTTTTTGTTTGAGCTAGTTGAGAAGACATATTATTTTAAGTCTAGATAAATCTGTGTTTAAAACATTAAATGAATGGTTATTTTCAAATCCAGTCAACATTCAGAATGGCTAATGTTGACTGAACTAATTAAGACAAATCAGGTAAATATGTGGAGTTATGACAGCTATGTTTTCTGACAGCAAAATGCTCCTAATATTACTGTTATTTGGTCACAAAATGTAATTGTAAGAGTTGTTCAGGCGTGAATGTATGTGCTTAAAGTTTAAATATGCGGTCGGTTAATAAAGATAGCGTCTATTTAAACGTGTGCTCTGACACTTTCGGACGGAGATGAGCTCCATATGAGCTCCAGAAAATCACCGGCGCTTAAGTGCTCACACCCCGCCCAGCGCAGCCTCGCCTCGGCAAGCGCATCAGAAATCGACTGCTGGCTCTGATATCTCTGTGGCGTTTAAACGTGATTTAATTCATTTTAATTTCTCATACTTAACAATGAAAGGGTTATGTTTTAACCCTTGTTGCTCATGTTGCTGGTACTTTGCCTTAAAGAGTCAAAGGGCGTTTCTATGTGGCGCTGCGCAGACAGTTCGGCAACGAAGACATCAAAGTACCGCGAGAGCAAGTCGAAATGTTACAAATGGTCCGACTTTACCTTTGCTCTCGCGGTACTCTGATGTCATACGCCGACCAGTCAGCGCCGCACCATTTAAAGTCGAACACACAAAGCGTCAAGGCAGGGCCGCTGGAAGTCATTTTGAACAGGGGGTGCTGTGAATTTTTTTACCAAAAAACCTATGAGCCTATAGGCCTATTTAAAATACATTTTAAAAATAAATATATTGAGATTTACTACTTTATTGTCATATACACTTCAGGGCACACAGCCAGGGTCTGAAACACACAGACATCATCAGTTCTCAGATGAATATGCGCTATTAATCAGAAGCAAAAATACTTATCCCAGGGGGAATTACTTTCGTTACAATTTACATACAACATATAATATTATAACAACATATAATATTAATTAAACTTCACAATTTTCAATGTCCATGCGGACGAACATATTTTACTTTCGTTTTTAAGTTAGAATCACACGACAGATGTAAAACATTCTCACATTAACATACCTAGTATATTTTTATATAGATCTTTTTTTTACTAAATAGTACTATTACTGTCTTTTTTAAACTTATAAATAATTCATAATTTGAACAAAAATAATGATGGGTTTAGTTCTGATATTGTATACTTTTATAAAGAAATACATGGTGTATAATTACATTTTTAGAATAGGCTTTATATAAGGTTTGTACTGTAAAAATACTCTATTTGTTACAAACAAAAGATAAAGAATTTACAAACGTGTGGAGAGCCATTTCAGCACTTGGACAGCGAAATGTTTTTTTTTAAAGAATTACTTAAAATGTTTTCTCATCTCACCATATCTACAGGTGCAGAGTCATTATATACAATAAATCCGTTGGGTAGCATTAAAAAAAAAACATTTAAATGTAGATGCATTTGTTTAAAGCAAAGCATTTATTTACTTAGCTTACAGATGAACTTACAGATGAAGCAGCTATTTAAGCCTTCTAACCTCTCATAATTGGTCATCATTTATGTCCAAGAGACTCAATAATAATCTGTTACATTTTAATCCTTTAATTTTTCATATTAAAAAGCGTTTTTGTGCTGCTGCGCATCCATGTATGTAATAAACAAACCCGCGTTGTCATTCCGTTAATACGCATATTATCAATGCGCTCTTTTACTCACGCAGAAAAAACTCGCGTTTTCATGAGCTAGGGGACGAATGTCCAGGAAGTTCAGTATTTCTGTGTGGGCATGCATCAGGGGAAGGTGTGTGAGTCTTTTCTGGGTCATGGTGCTGCTTACCAATGTCTTCAAAAGACGCAAGGCAAAGAAAGTGCGCTCGGATGAGGCCACGGATAGGCACAGACAGTAATGAAATTAAAATCCAAAATACACGTAATAACCTACGTGTGTCCAAAATAATTTCCTAAAATATTCATAAGTAATATATCAATTGTGCAAAATATTTGTACTTAAAAAAAATATATTTCTCGCTTTCCCGCGACCATGCTTCAAGGTCTGAAGGAAAGGATACCTGCCCGGATCCCACGCACGCATCTGCAGTTATATACATTTTACAAAACCAGTATTCATTAGATTTTAAGAACTTTTTTGCCACTTTTAAAACTGTAAAACTAAATAAAAAAGATATCATATGCCGATTGAGCATGTAAGCATATGTTTTCTTGTTCGCTCCACGCAACACGGGTTTAAACGCCGTTTTTTTTCTAAAGAATAATGTTTAAACTTTATTGGTGGTGGTTGAGAATAATTTATATTGCAGAATAATGTATATTGCATTTTAGCGCAATATACATGTATCATATTGTTATTCTTAATATAAAAGAATACTAATATATTTTTTACAACATTTTTAACTTTAAAACATACATATAAAGATGCTTTGTACAATAGCTTTGCTTCTGACAACAATTTTCTGTAATAAATCAGTAAATCAACCACAAAATGTGTTGAAAGTGGCGAATAAAATGCTTGTCAATTCAAACAAAGGTGTATAAAACCGCTTTAATTAACAATAACTAAACTGTGCTCTTTTGCATACCTCTACTTTTCTCATGTCTTTCTTTATACCACCTTTATCTTTTTAAAATCTTGCCACTTTTAGAAATAATTTGTTTGCATTTATTGTATACTGCACACTTTATTTGCATCAACTATACCCATAATAACATTTTCTACGTTTTTCTTTCAATAAAAATAAACATATTTATTATTGTCTTAACTTAAAACTTTGTTTTTTAATATATATATTAGATTTTATATAAATACGTTTTAAAAGTGTTGACTGCGAACGTCTGAGATAAGATATCTGGAAGGACCTATAATAAACGCCTATAATATATGTACGTTTTAAATTAAAATGTCTGTTCTATTTCTAGCCATTTATTTTGTTTTGACCAACTAAAAAATACATAAGTGACATTAAGAGATTTTATAAAGTTACTTTAATCCATTATTTTAGTAATATATTTACAAAGTCACTGAATATTTTTACTGTTATGAATAACGGCTAAAAGGATTAAAAAAAATCATAACGCTGACTGCCTATATGCGCAAGAAAGGTATTATTAAAGTTTTAAATATGTCAAACTAAATAAAGATATCATATGCCCACTGTACAGTATGTACAGTAAGCATAGGCCCATGTTTTCTTGTTCGCTCTGCGTGGGTTTAAACGCCGTTTTTAAAGAATATTTTTTAAACTTTATTGGTGGTGGTTGAGAAGAATTCCTCTTTCCATATGTAAAGCAATTTAGCGCAATATACATGTGTCATATTATTGTTCTTAATATATTAAGAACAATAATAGGCCTACTAATATATTTTTACAACATTTTTAACTTTAAAACATGTATTTTTATACCACATGAATCTCTTTAAAATATGAATACTTTTAGAAAAACTGACATAATTATTAATATTATGAACAAACAATGAAACGGTGTCAAAATTCGACAACACAAATAATTAAGATATTCATTGTAAATAGAGTTAAGTGTATTAGGCTCACACTAAATTCTTTGTTGCACTTAGTATAAATGCCCATTGCACGTACAGTCATCTTAATATATGTATGCGCTGTTATGCTGGCAAGAAGTGGTTGACGTCACTTTGCTGTTTTAATAGAAATGTTAAATATTCAGCAATGCCCTTATTAACTTCTGGAAACAACCGCAATGACAACGCATATAAAAATGTAGTTTTTTATGCGCCACCTGGTGGATTTTCTGTGAAGCGAAACACATTAAGGGAAAAGGGAAAGTAGCCCCCCCGAAAACACTTGCAGAATTCTGCGTGACTCCGCGAGACGATTTGGCGAATGCCGCGGGAGAAAACGCGCGTTTTTAAAGGCCACATCTGTAGCGCAAAAAAAATAACCAAAGAGTTTCGATATTTTTCCTATTTAAAACTTGATTCT